>NC_142799.1:5348472-5489018 GCF_049724085.1 Artemia sp. Qi Xiang Cuo
CTTGCTCCTAACGCAAGCTTATCGGATCAACTTATTTTAGCCCGCCCCCTAAAAAAACCCTGGATCCGCCCCTGTTATCCTGCGACTCAACAACTCTTTGGCTTGTTCAAAATTTCACACATACCCCAACTTTTGGAACGTTGGGGTATTTAAATGTTAAAATAGATAGATTATACTTCTCTTTCTGATAGATGTATGTCTTATAAACAAAACGACTGGTTTACAAGTATGGTTAATTAACATTGAACCAACGGAATAAAGCCCTGCACTGTCAATTTCAAGTGAGACTATCCAAGTGAGCAACTATAAACCCAACATTTCGTTTCCAATTAGAAGACACGGAAGGCTTTGCCACCTTCATTGGAAATTTGTTTTACTTTTGGGCAACATTAAAGAATGAAATTTACATCAAGACTTTGAATGAATTTTGTCAGTGAACTCTCTCTGAACATAATCTAGTGAATAATCCGGAAGTTCATCATTTTGGGAATTACCCGAAAAGTTCTTTATTTGTATGTATAAAACTGCTACTTTCAATTATGTTATTTCAGTAATACTACTGATGACGGTCGCTGTATGTGTGATCGAATGGACTTCTGTACCTGTTTTTTTTTCTCTGTCTAAATAAATGGATTTACCCCCATTTGGATATTTATTTTTTCCAAATATGATGAAGAAACGGAAACATGAACTACTAAACGGAAGGGTAAATAAGGAAAATAATAGCAGTAAAGGTGATGAGAACCCGTTGCCGACATGTTATTGGAACATATTTTTATCGGAACATATTATGTATCGCAACAGAGCTGTCGGTTGTCTGAATTCGTGCTTCAGACAAGACACGAGCACCAAACAAAAGCGTAGGAAACTATAAACCGTACATAATATTACAAGTAAAAAATTGCACATTCTTCGATCTAAGTCACGGAGGCAACTTTCCCCCAAAAATTGAGTATATCCACTTTGTTGGTGATATAGTAAACCAGTAATTTTAACTGACCTTCCCCATATTTGGTCCACTCCACTTTCGTCTTAACTCAGTTTTCAACGGGATCTATTCACGGTTATTGGCTAAAACTTAAATATTCAACTGAAAGCTGAATCAAAATTTCTTTTTTAAAACAAAATTTTGGAACTGGCAAAATTTGTTTTCTTGCCATTTCCGCCTCTATATAGCAAGATTATTCGCTTATAGCTGCAAATTCAATTGAATAACTATGTTATTTGTCTGTGTTATTCGCAAGCACAGCTTGCCAAGTTTATCCTGTCCTATAGTACCACATTGCAAAATATAATTTAAATATGATTATAATTCTTCCAACGGTTTTATTTTTATTGATGCATTTTTGCAAGCCAGTTGCAATATCCCTTAAGGATATTTCAGAAAGGAAGGTTAAATCACATTTTTTTTGTCCATTGTACTTACCCTTTGAAACTATGTAAAAATTTGGCGCTGTAAAAAGAACTCAAAGCGAGATTCTTTTTTTTCAATTTTTGGAGATCGAAAAGAATTTGAATCGCAGCATTTCACAAGTAAACTGTGTCTTTCTTTGAGGTTGAATGGAAAGGAGAATTTTCAAGACAATATTTGGGAGCTGGTAAAACATGTTGTCTTACTATTCCCATCTCTAGCATATAAAATTATTCGCTTACATTTAACTGTGATTTCAACTTGAATAACTTCAGAAACTCCAAGTTCATTCTTTGCTTCACAAGTGTAGGTTCCCGAGTTTGTTCTATTTATCTGTACAAATTCCAACTTATCTTGAATAGAAACAATTTCAGGGCTTCCCAACTTTCTCCAGATGATTGTCGCTGGAGGATTGGCGTCAGCAACACAGGTCACAAAAACACTGTCATTGGCCTCCTCAATATCATCAGGAACTTGACTGATTGAAACCGTTGGGATATCTGAAAAACAAATATATATATATATATATATATATATATATATATATATATATATATATATATATATATATATATATATATATATATATATATATATATATATATATATATATATATATATATATATATATATATATATATGGTAAAGAGCTAACGACACATTAAATATAAAATTGTTCTAATGTTCTCTGTCTGTCTCTTAGTTTTCATTGGAAGCCTTTTAAAGTGTTAACATAAATAATAGTCGGACGGGTAAACTTAAAAACACAGAATAATAATGCGAGCTCTGTAATAAACGTTATTTATAGCTGCAGTTGAAGGCTTAGAATAAATAGGCGTTTAATCCAGAAGTAAAAGTTGCACAAGGAAATGTATTTAGCTAATGATTTATTAGCGTGCAATAAATTCTTGTGCAGAAAATTTTTATCAAAAAGCATTAATGATATGGCAAAACCAATAGTTTTACAAAACATACTGAAGGTTTTATGTACCGTTTCTGAAACATGTAATCCTGCGACAAACTTGCATTTAATTGCAACGAAGGACCAGCTATTTATAAGATTCGCTTGTTGAGATCTATTCATTCATTAAGCCTGAACTATACAATTACTTAGATTTTCTCTTAGAGAATGATCTAAACCTTCTTAAAAAATAGAAAATTATTCCTAGTTTCAACGATTTTAAACGTATTTTTCAATCTAAGAATGCAGAGCAAACTCCAAAGATGTAATTCGGTAGATATATAAAACTGAATCCCAGCCATTAGGAAATTACATAGCTTGCCTCATTTTCTTTTCAGGACTACATTGTTAAGTTGAATTGGGTAATGTTCTATAATAAAAGAATGAATGAAAAGTAAAATTTAATGAATCTAAAACTAGATAGAATCACCAAAGAGAAAACGAAAAATTACTTCCCTATAGTTCTGTTGCAAGCGTTTACTTTAGTTTCGTTAGTTTATCTCTGACATATTTTCGAAAGACAATCACATAATTTCTTAAGTGTATATTGAAAAGGAAAGCAAATAATCCCGTCTTTTAAAAACCTAATTGATTCCCCTATGTTCCCATGTAACTTTTAAGCAAGAGTGGAAACTTAAGTTCCATCTGATTGGCTCTTCTGCGTTAAATATTAAGCCAATGAAAGAATGAAAAAGCTTTCGAATCAGATTTATTTACCGGCGGTCCGCATTTTTCTCTGTGAGATAATTGTCAAGCTTTTTCTGGGAAATAATACACAGGAAAAAACACGAGACGCAAAATTACTCACCATAAACATAACAGCGAAGTCGTTTCTGTTTTGTTTTGTTTTTTTATAAAAAAAGTAAGTAGTGATGACAAATTAGCTCCCAAACGCTGCAATAAATGAGATTATCATCTAGGTATTTCAGGCACTCTAGAGTCACCCTTCATACATTAAATTAATTAAGGACAATAGTACCAGCATGCCTTTCTATTTTCAAATATTGCATTTAGCTGTTCCAGCACCCTAGGAATCCATTATAAGGCTTTTATTGCGACCACTTTGGTTAGCCTTTTGACTAAGCTATATGAGAAAGGAAAGGAAAAAATCGAGTCGTCATTAATTTAAAAGACAGGGGATTTACTTCGAGAATTACTATAATCTGTTAGGTTTCGAATTTCTTATGCCACGTGACAACCCAAAAACCATCTACACAATGGAAGGTATTGAATAGGAAAACTTTGCTTTGTAACAATGAGCATGAATCTATTCCTAAAATATTTTTTTTCAAATGAAATCAAAGGTTAAATTTATTACCTCACAATTAATTCTAGCATAGGCTAAGGTTTTTATATATTTTGGAAATCTTATAAATATAGAGGTGCATAGCCTTGATTTATTGTGTAATTAGAACCGAATGGTTTACGGCCCAAAGTATCCCTCAGCCTGCAACAAATTTTAGATAAAATTTATCTAAAGGCCTCTTCATTAGTCGAGCCCCCTCCCCAGTCAAAATTTATACGACTTGTGATATTACTATTTATACATTTCCTTATTATGTTCCTATTTCACACTGCTTGGCTAAAAACACCCTGCACCCCCGTCTCTGAGGGGGGGGGGGATAACTGAAAGCCCAGAATAACCAAAAGCCGATTTTGTCTTAGACAAATTAAATCACATTTCATTCATGGCAATGCAGCAGGTTGTGCATGGCTCTGAAAATATCTGATCTGCTCTAGCAACAGCAGCAAAACAAATCCTTTTATTATTGTTTCAGTTTATTTCTTTCAACTCCTCTTAGAAAATTATTTTTAATCTTAAAAACAACGATTCAAACGAAAATATATTAAAAACAAGCGAAAGTTTTTAATTAGTCAGTAAGAAACCAAAACACTTTTTTAATACGAAAATAATAATGAAAATACCTATATTTCGTCTTCGCGATCGGAAGCCTTCAAAAACAAAAAATAAAAGCCTAAAAGGAAACGTGAAAACACAACCAAGAAAAACAAGCAAAGGCTATAGCCTACTTGTATAATATTTGATATATTTTTATAATAAATATATTATAATATATTAATGTACTTGTATAATATTTGTATAGCACTAATGTAGTTTAATCAAGTTTTTTCCGTTGATAAATACTTCCGGACGTGAAGCTGATACATTTGTATTTTATTTATTATTTTTATATTCCAAAATATTTTATTTTTCGTTGTCTTAATAAAAAAAATACACGTTTTTAATATATTTTCGTTTACATTGTAAATGCAAAGAGAGGGTGGTCTAAAAATTTATTGGCATAAAATTTACTTCGGATTTATCCTCGGTATATTATTAAGAAAACCTGACTAATAAAACAAAACATTTATAATCATGCATTAAGAACATTCTTAGCTCTGCAGCAGAAACTGATAATAGAAAAACAGGGTTATCAAAAACTATGATTTACAATACCCAGAGGTAGCTGTGACTACCCATAAAAATTTCTAGTTTAGATACAAATTAAAATGATAATTCTGAAAACGCACAAAAGCAAGTCCGACTTTGATTTGTGCCCTTTAGAAAATAATAATGGTACTCTTGCATTATGCGGGCCTCCCAGGTTAACTACTATAGAGTAGGCAATGATAAAACTCGTTTATGACATGTTTACCGCTATAGACTAGGCAATGATAGCGTGGTTTTCATTGGGTATACGATATTAAACTGTGTTTTTTGGGGGTTTAGGGGGGGAAGATACCTAAGTTAGGTTAGGCTACTTATTTAATATATGCTATGTTTTACCCCCCACCCCTTAATGTGCAAACATATAGCCGAAATTCGTTTCTAAACAATTATTTATTCATACTATTTTATTTTATTTCATTAGCATTAACCGAACTTGATTTTTTAGAAAGGCCCATAATGCAAGAGTACCATAATAACTATCAATGCATGTATTACTGAAGCTATAGATCAAGCTTGAAGATATTAAAATAGAAATATTAGCTTGGTGGTATAAGAATTATTTATTATGCTGACTTCAAATATACAAAATTTCATTAAGTTTAGTCTTACCCATCAAAGGTTACGAGCCTGAGACAATTTTCCTGATTTTGGAAGAAAGGGAGAAACACCCCCAAAAAGTTAAGTAATCTTAATGAAAATCACACCATCAGATTCAAGGTATCAGAGAACCCTATTGTATAGGTTTTAAGCTCATGTCTGCAAAAATGTGGAATATTGTATTTTTTGCCAGAACAAAGATCACAGATGCGTGTTTACTGGTTTGGTTGTTTTGTTTCTTTTTAGGGGTGATCGTATCCACCCAGTTGTCATAGAATATCGGGAGAGAGCTCATTCGAGCGGAAATCAAAATTTCTAGTGCCCTATTTAAATGACCAAAAAATTGGAGGGCAACTAGGCCCCTTTCCCCTTTTTCCCCCAAATCGTCCGTTCTAAATTTTGAGACAGCCATTTTTTCATCATAATTGAAAGGCTCAATAACTATCCCTTTGGAAATAAAATACCCCCCCCCCAGCTTCAGGGAAAAGGTATTTAAGTTATAAAATGTGCCCATTGTTTGCGCATAGTATTTGTTATGGGATATATGCATACATTTTGAGGTGGGGGGGGGGAACAAATTTTCTGCCGGAAGGTTTTTCCACGGGGAGATTCTGCATGGGGAGGGAAGTTTCCAGGCAGCGAACTTATCGGGGAAAATTATACAGTGGGGAATTTCCCATTCTTATACAAAATTCTTTTTATATGTCTTGCTTTCTCTTTTCTGTCTCAATTATACGCGCGGAGTGGTTAAGAGTAATTGCCCGGGGTAACTTATTTCATAGCGTAAAGAGCGAGGTGTTGAGGAGAAAGAAACCCCCCTTTATATAAGTAATAACTTCTGTTGGTTTTAAGTTTTAATGTTGCTTCTTACTTTCAGTTGAAAATACTTTTTTTTATTTAATTGCCAGAAGAAAGATTACGGTTGCGTGTTTATTTGTTTGTTTGTTTGTTGGTTTTTTTTTCCAGGGGTGATCGTATCAACCCAGTGGGTCTAGAATATCGGGAGTGGTTATAACAGAAATTAAAAGTTCTAGTGCCCTAATCAAGTTCCCTAATCATAGTTTTCCAAAGTCAAAATTTTCAAAGATCAAAATTTTGAGATTGCCATTTTGTTCAATATGGTCAAAAAATATAATAACTATGTCTTTGAGGATGACTTAATCCCCCAAAGTCTCCGGGGGAAGGGCTTCAAGTTCTGAAATTTGCCTAATGTTTATATATAGTATTAGTCATTGGGAAATATACAGACGTTTTCAGGGGGGATTTTTCAGGTAGTGGGGGGGGGGGGTCGGGGATTACGTTGGAGGATCTTTCCATGGAGGAATGGATATTGCTATGAAGGGGGTGCCGTATTTTAATTAATGTTATACAAACATTAATTAAAAAACGATAAAAATTAAATAAAAAAACAAGTTTTCAACTGAAACTAAGGAGCAACAACAAAACTTATAACAAACAGAAATTAGTACGTATATGAGGGGGGGCTGAACCCCTAGTCAATACCTTTCTCTTTACGCTATAGTTTTTTAGTACTTATTCGAAAATAAGGCAAATTTTTGTTAAATTTCTATGACTTTTAGGAGCTGTTTCCCCCTTTTTTCGAAAATAAGAAAAATTTTCTCAGGCGCTTAACTTTTGATGGGTAAGATTAAACTTGATGAAACTTGTATATTTGAAATCAGCATGAGAATTTGATTCTTTTAATATATTGGTATCAAAACTCCGTTTTTTTGGGTTTCGGTTACTATTGAGCCGGTCGCTCCTTACTTACAGTTCGTTACCACGAACATTTTGATCTATTAAATAAAATACTACTACTTATTTAACAGTCGTTTATCAGTAGTCGAACAGTTCGTGGTAACGAACTGTAAGTAAGGAGCGATCCGGCTCAATAATAACCGAAACTCTAAAAAACGGAATTTTTATACCAATAGATACATAAAAAAAAAAAAAAATACAATACATGCATGGAACAAAAAATTGAAAAAATAAAAATAAAATTGCCCTCCATAGACTTTTAAAAAGATATATCCTGTCCCCTTTAATTTCCATGAATGGACGCAACTAGGTTTGACTAACATATCAATCTTTATACTTAATAGTTTTTCATGTTTATCTGTGTTTATTGTATTTAATTTGAACAAATTATAATATTTAATTTAACCAAATTATTATAAAAAAACACAATTTTCCTTTATTTTATTATGTTTCCTGAATAATTGTAAAACATAATAGTCTATAGGTTCTGCCGAAGATTTGTTCAGAAACGAAAATTCGGTTGATCAGTAACGTAAGTGATCACAACCGCAACGGCAACACTGAGAAACTACATTCAACTTTGAGATTTAAGGTTTGACCGATTTATTATTCTTTTATGTCAGGATATTTTCCAAAGATGCATCATCATTTTTCTAATTTGGTTAGATCATATCATGCTGATAAAGTAAATAAGGTGCGATGACTTTAGTACCTTTCATAAAATTGATGATTTCCACCTAATGGTTCTCACTCTAACTTGTTAATGTTGCATATTTTACGAAATCGTAACTAGTTTTGACTATGATTTATCAATATGACAATAAGTATATATTTTTTTTCTTGATTAGGCTTGCCGGCCTCAGATCATTTTATGATTTAAACCTAAATATACTTTGTATATTTTCACACAATATATTCTATTTGTTTTTTCGGTACTTGTGCATTATACACCACTCATTCAAGTTTACGCTGTGTAAAACTCGAGAACAGACTAGTTTCTTCGTTATTTTCTTTGGGTGTAGTGTGAGACTTGACAAGTGACAGAATAGATGGGAAATATATAATCTGGGCTATATATTTGCACATTAGGGGGGGGGGGCGATGGGGGTAAAGTATTTGGCCAGCTTGAAGTTAGAAAAAAATTCTTACTTTATAATATGCAGAATAACTGTACCTAAGACCTTCTGCGCGCAGAACCACTGTACTTTACATTTATATAGTTTATAATATATTTTATATAGCATATATTTTTAATCTCCAAAATTGTACCTCCTAGACAACGCCTTATCTGAGAGGGAGGTTGGGGATTTGAAGCCCCCCTCCTACAATTTCTTTCCGACTCACAAAAACGCAACATATAAATTAATTAGTGATGCGCTTTTTAAAGTTTTTTTGTACCCCCTCCCCCTTCAACCTCCCAACCCCAGAAAATCCTAGATACGGTCTGTTTCCTAGGAAACAAATTCATAAGTATACTTAATTCTATTTTGAAATTTTAAAATATGTCTCCAATTCCAATTCCGTATTTATATGAATTCACACAGTAACATATATATCAGTAACATCATTTCATTGCTATAATTAGTATTCACTATTTGGTTACATAGTAGAACCAAGATCAAAGATTATTCACAGTCAGGAAACCAACGTTGTTGAAAACCTCCTTTGCTTAATTTTTATACCACATTTTGAGTCATCTACCTTTTTTACACACTTCATAAAATACTTTAGTTCTATTGGTACAGCCTTTTCTGAAATCTTTGGCCAAGTACATGATATAGTGAGTGAAAATTGTAGAGTGAGTGTAAGGAAGAGGGTTCGATAAGTTAAAAGTCGAGAGAGTTGTCCCTTTCAAAATGAAATAAGAAATTCCAAAAGGCTGGTTGGCTGCAAGATTTTACGGTTGAAAAATCTACTAAGAATATGTCCCTTCACGTCCTATCGTGAATTCTTTAACCCACTATTTGCAAGATTGGGAATGATTGTGCACAATTTTGCGACGCTCTTTTGGCCAAACAGGACTCTTACATAAATAATTCAGTTCATAGAGAATGTTGCTTAAGAAATTCCACGCATGACTAGAAAACGGAATTTCAGCTAGTTTTGATGCTAGAAAAGTAGTTTGGTACTTATGTAAAAAGCGGTTGGTGCATGAAAAGTGAAGTTTCGTTAATGCTAATGAAATAAAACAAAATAGGATAAAAATATAACAGTTCAGGAACAAATTTGGCCTATATATTTGCATATTAGGGGAGTAGGGGTAAAGCATAGCATATATTAAATACGGGTACTATGCTAAAATTCGGCAAACATGCGTGGTAAAAGACAGCATCGAAATGTCAAACATGCTATTGATAAACAGGTTACCGCTGACTAGTAAGGTATAAACAAAAGATTTCTCACTGCGGGAACTATGTTTAAACTTTAGTTTTTTCAGGGTTTAAGGGGACTAACAGGCACCTAGGTTAGGTTATGTATTTAATATATGCTATGCTTTACCCCACGCCCCTCCCCCCCCCTAATATGCAAATATATAGCCCAAACTTGTTTCTGAATTATTATATTTTCATCCTATTTTGTTTTATGTCGTTATCATTAACCAAACTTCACTTCTCGCATGTGTCCTGAATTCTAGCACAGTACCTAAATACGTAACCTATAGCCTAATCTAATCAACCAAACTTAGGTACCTTTTAGTCCCCCTAAACCCTCAAAAAACTGAAGTTTAAATATAGCTCCCCGAGTGAGAAACTCTTTGTAACGCCTATCTTTATGCAGCGTCTCGTATAAGTACCAGGTTTTATCCTATCTGATCTTCAATACAATTGTCGCACTGCTACCGCTTTCTACATAAGTACCAATAATTTTCTACTGTCAAACCTGAAAAAAATTAAAGCAAATAAAAAATACACTATTATAATCTCTAAATAATTTTCATCAAAATTAGGTCCAACAAAATCAGACATGAAGTCTGCTGAACTCTGTTTATATTAAATAAAGAAAAACAAGTTTTTTCAACTGAAATTAAGGAGCAACATTAAAACTTAGAACGAACAGAAATTATTACGTATATACCTCGCTCTTTACGCTAAAGTTCAAATTTTGTTCGAATCACAAATCCCTGAATCACAAAGGCCGTTTAATTAGATTAGATAGTTCTTTTGAAAGTACAAAAAAGACTTTAACGTAAAGAGCAAGGTATTGACTAGGGGGGAACACCCTCATATACATAATAACTTCTGTTCGTTTTAAGTTGTAATGTTGCTCCTTACTTTCTGTCGAAAAAACTTGTTTTTTTTATTTAACTTCTGATCATTTTTAAATAATGCTGGGAAATCCGGAGCCCCCTTCATAGAAATTTCCCTTCCCCCAGAAACATCCTCCTTGAAAAGATCCTCTCACTTAACCCCCTCCTCCGACCCCCTCCACCAAACAAAATCCCTCCTTAAAACGTCTGTATACTTCCCAATAATCAATACTATATGTATAAACAATTGGCAAAGTTCATTACTTGCAGCCCTTCCCCCGGGAACAGTAGGGAACTAAGTCATCCTCAAAGACATATTTATTAGATTTTCAACTATGCTAAACAAAATGGCTATCTCAAAATTTTGATTGGGTCACTTTGGGAAAAAATTAGCGTGGGATGGGGCCAAGTTGCCCTCCAAATTTTTTGGTCACTTAAAAAGGGCACTAGAGCTTTTAACTTTCATTCTAATGAGCCCTCTCACGATATTCTAGGACTGCTGGATCAATACGACCACCCCTGGGGAAAAAAAGAAGAAATAAACACGAATTCGTGATCTTTCTTCTGACAAAAAAAAATACAAAATCCCACATTTTTGCGTATAGAAACTTGAAACATATACAGTATGGTTTTCTGTTACGCTAAATCAGATGGTTTGATTTTCATTAAGATTCTATCACTTTTAGGGGATGTTTCCCCCCTTTTTTGAAAATAAGGTAAATTTTTTCAGGCTCGTAACTTTTAATGGTTTAGAGTCGGTTAGACTAAATTTGATAAACTTATATATTTGAAATTAGCATAAAAATCCGATTCTTTTGATGTATCTATTGGTATCAAAATTCCGTTTTTTAGAGTTTCGAATACTTTTCCTAAAGATTTCAAAATTTTGCACTTCTTGTATAATTTTTCCCTTGTAAAGGGGGAGAAGGGGGTTAAAATGTTTTAGAATATAGAATTGTTAAACAAAAAGACGAGTTAAGAATCTCTTTCACGGCTGCGAACGATACTATTCGCTGGGAGAGTGTGGTCAGAAGGGGGCACTGACTCAAGGGGGGGGGGCGGAAGTTTTCAAAATATTATTTTTTGCATTTGCATCAAAAATGCAAAAAAAAAACACAATTGCTCCACTTCCAGATTTTAACACCCTTTTTTTGTATCTTCATAGACAAAAATCGAAAACTTCCTTGCATTTTCGTGAATTGATGTCCCTGCTTATGAAGTAAATAATTCTTAGCAAATAAAACAATTTTTAAGTACGGTACACACTACGTTACAACAGTAATGAAAATTACTTGACGAAGGAATACAGCGACCTAGAAGAGCAGCTTTCAAAATGAACGGCAGACGGTAGTAGACTATTGGGGACGTCTCGAACAGCGATGGCATGTGTTCTTACGCACAAGTTGTGTCTAATCCAACGATAAAGCAGTATATGCACAAGCAGTATTATTGGATATTTTAAGGTGAGAGTAACAAAGTTGCTAAATCAGGTAGCGAAACTTTTGGCACATAAGCAAGGCCGTATCCAGGGGGTACGTTCTACGGATGTAGGATGACAGATCGCTGAAGATTGTCTTTTTCGGTCAACCGTCTAGGACTAAACGGAAAACAGGTCGTCCTCGTTTGGGATGGGAGAAGGTCATATAGAAAGATTTAAAGGAAATGTGAACTTTCTGAGAGAGGGTAAAGAGGGAGGCGTTGAATTGATTTGAATGGAGGAGGAGCATGCGTAGCTGTGTTGGCCTGAGGCGGCTTGGTGCTGTGGCGAGTTGTGAGTAGTAGTAATATTCAGGGGGATTTGACCTCCCCCCACCCCACCGAAATGTTTATCCGACTCGTAAAAACGTAACAAAAATGAATATAAAAATTTTTCATGTTTTTTTGTGTACCCCCCCCCCCGAAAAAAATTATTCTATACCCCCACCCTCCACCAGAAGAAAATCCTTGATACAGCCCTGCACATAAGAACTTTCACAATAAATGGAAGTGATAGAAACGACAGAGCTTTTTTTACAAAATTTATTCATAACTAAACGTTTTAAACAAAAACCTGGATTTCTATTTCACTAAGGTACAAACTCCTTTACGCAAGGAAGTCAGTAGAATAAATCGTAACTGATCCTTTAGAGGAAGGATTTTTCTCTAGCAAAAGAAAGTTCGTTGACAAAGAGTTAATAACAAGAATGAATGTAATAGGGGCCCCCACCAAGCTAGATCCCAAGAGAGAAAGGCAACAGGCTAAGTTACTTTACTTATACATATAATACTGGAAAGACACTGAATATTAATAAAGAAAATGGGAATTATGCAAGAGTGGGACGTGGATTGTAAATATCGTCATTCGTATAACTATGTTCGTTGGTTCAACACCGCACAGTAGGCTATGCAGTATTAACAAAATGTCAGTTTATTGTTGTTTTTTGTTGTTTTTTTTTTAACTAGAGGTAATTCAAGCTTTGTCTCTTTTTGAAAAATACCAAAGGTTAAAATATGGATTTTATTTGGTAATTGGAAAAAAATATATGCTATTTTGGAACAGCAAACGGAAATACAGATAAAGCAAGAGGTGCTTTTGTGATAACAAAAGCAATAGTCGCTACAACTATGGTGGTTGGCTGCAGCATGCACAGTGTGGCAGCATGGACAGTACACATGCATTATAAACAAAATTTCAATTTTTTAGTTTTTTTTTCCTAGAGGCAATACAAGTTATATCCGTTTTTGAAAAATCTGAACAAGAAAATATGAGATCTACTTGCCAATTGAAAAAAAAAAAATGCAACAGCAATAACTGTATTTTGAGTGTGGGAGTGTTGATAAACTAAATAAAATGTTTCTTTTGGTAGTTTAAGATATGTCGTATTATAAGAAATGTTATATATGATTATCGTAGGTATTGTAGATACCCATATAAATTATAAGGGTATATTATAAGTGATACTTAAACTTTTAACCGTTTGATTAGTTGAAGTTTGCTGAGTAATACTATTGGATGTTTGATGGCAACTAAGTTAAGCCCGCTAGGGGTAGAAAACTCTGGAAGTGTCATAATCTAGAAGTAGTTCTAACATAAGAACTTTCAATGGAAAAATTCAACAAGAAGGGCACAAGCTATCACATCTATAATTAACTTAGTGTAAGTTTGCATCGGTGTGTCAAAACACACTATGTAGGTTTTGATATATATTATGCTCGATATGTAGCAAGATAGTATATCTATTTCAAAAATCCTACTACCATAAGAACAGATGGACTGAACTCGTATTTTGAGTAAACTGTCCCCCTCCCAAAAAAAAACAAAAAGAAATATGTTGGCTCCAAACCATAAAAACTCCAAAAATAAATAATTAATTCAACCTTTCGGATTTTTTATTAATCCTTTGTAATATATAAACTGTAACTACTTACATTCCTTATTAATCCTTTATAAGATATAAACTGTAGCTCCTTACAACCTGTTTTGTTTATTAACTCCTTATTAATCCTTTATAAAATATAAACTGTAACTCTTTACAATCTGTTTTGTTTATTAACTCCTTATTTTTTTTATTAATCCTATTTTTTTATTAGTTAATATATTTTATTTTATTTTTTTATTAGATTTTTTATTAATCCTTTATAATATATAAATTGTAACACCTTACATTCCTTATTAATCCTTTATAAGATATAAACTGTAACTCCTTACAATCTGTTATGTTTATTAACTCCTTATGAATCCTTTATAAGATATAAACAAAAACTCCTTACAATCTGTTTTGTTTTTTAATATGTATTGACATTATATTGTCGATCTGTAATATTGACAAACAAATTTTATTCAAACTTTGAACCGTGAACTGACAAATATTACTTTTTAAGCCAGTACCAGGGTAAATATATATTTCTGAAAATTATATATATGATGATCCTGAAACGTTTGAACGTAAATCATTGCAAATATAGTGTTATGATAACACTATAACTAAACTACAAATCATCATTCATCAAGGTCGTATCCATGGAGTGGTTTAGGGCGTTTGACCCCAACCCCCGAAATGTTTGTTCGGCTCGTAAAAAAATAACAACAATGAATATAAACAAATTTTGATGCGTTTTTAAAGTTATTTTGCGCCCCCCCCCCCTGAAAAAAAAATCCTGGATACAGCCCTGTCATTCATATCAGTTATTTACGTACTCCTCCGATCTGCTCATCCAATCAAGCTAAATATTAAAGTCCATTGCCAGTATATCCATAATTTTTCTAAGCATTGATTGTAAAAAATTACTCTTGGCCTTTTCCATTCGCCTAAATTTTGATATCCCAGTCCCAATCTAAGTTCTGTGATCTATTTTACGCAATTCATCTTGGGACTTGGATAAATCCCCTTTGCCATTGGAAAACCAGCTGTCGATTTCAAAGGTCCAATGGCCATTTTCTCCCCATTTCAACGAGAAATCTTGATCGTAAATCGTACTTCCTTTATTTCCGTATCCACATTTCTCAATAGAACACGTAAACTAGTAAATACATGTTTTTTGAAGGATGTTTTTCTAGTTTCTTCATTGTGTTATCCATAAAAAGAAAACAGACGATAAACTGTTGAAAGGAAAGAGGTGACAAAATAAAACCTAGCTTTATCTAAAAACTTTCAAAGTAAAAAGATAATACTAAAGGTTTTTTTTTATGTTTTTTAAAGACTAATAAAAAAAAAAATGGCTTGAGAACGTGCACAGATTATAATGCAATGCTCAGAAAAAGGGAAATATAAACCAATCCAAAGTGAAAACGGGCAGAAGTGGCCATATTAAGTGGCCATAATCACGTCAAAAAAGTGAGAGTAATCGTGAATTTTAATTTCTAAACATCCACGAAGTTCAATTATCGTTTCTATTATTTTTTTTGCATTTATTATAATTTATTAAGATCTATTTACTATTGATTATTAATATTGTTATCAGGGTCGTATCCAGAATTTTTTCAGGGGGGGGGGGGTGTTTTACAAAAGAATTTTTTCCGTTAAAAAAAAAACTTTGAAAAACGCATCAAAAATTTGTTTATTGTAATTTTGTTACGTTTTTTATTAGTCGAAAAATATTGGGGGGGGTCAACCCCCTAACTCCCCCTGGATATGGCCTTGATTATTATTATTGTTATAATTATTTTTGTTATTATCAACATTGTACCATTATTAATTTACTAATATTTTATTTATTATTATTACCTGTGCTTAAGGCAGACTCCCCCTGGAATATAGAGGGGCTCTAAGTTTTAGAGCATCCCTCCACATAGCCGCTTCAAATAACGATGATATTCTCCGTTGACTACTATTGTTATAGTAATTACTGTTACCATACCTCAAGACAGAAAAGTAAAAAAAAATTCCTTTTATAAAGAATCTGCCCTTATTAGCAATGACCTAGGCATAAAACAGATAGTTCGAGAAGCAATTGAAATCAGACTTAAGATTAATAAAAATATTTCCTTAAATAGGGACTTGAGGGAATATTCTCTAAACCCTTTTTACGCAAATTTAGTTCAAATTACCTTACAAAATATATAAAAAACAGTCGTAACAAATCCAGAACCGGTCACAAAAAGACCTTTGAGGTTAGCTGCCAAAAAGGCAGGTTTAGCAATAAGAACGTGTTTTTAATTATTTCTATTATTATTTATTATTTTTATTATAGTTTTATTATTTAATATTTCTTTCATTTCAATGAATCGCCTTGTTTTACGTCGTTTTATTCATCAGTAGCCTACTGGTTGAACTTCACTGGAGTGTTGTCAGGACTGTTTTGAAAAAAAACTGCATTTTAGTTTTATTGGTCGCATATTGTTGTGAGTCTTTTCACTTTTATATATTTTTCTTTTGCTGAGGACGGCCCATGGACATAGGGCCAAAGTATTCATTCAAATTATCTTCACTGTCTTATGAAAATAATTCTCTATTGCTCTTCTCGTTTTTGTTATTTATCAATCTATCAAGGGTGCATCCACGATTTTCGTTCGGGGGGGGGGGGGAGGTAGTTTACAAAAAAAACTTTAAAATTTGTTTAAATATATTTTGTTACATTTTTACGAGTCAGACATAAATTATGGGGGTGGAGTTCAAAGCCCCTATCCCCCCCCTTGAGGATACAGCCTTGCTATCTATGCCCACGAACACTGCTTTACTGCGTGTGACTATAATCATATTTAAAGTTGCTAAATATAACGAGTAGGTGTCCGGTTCCCTACTCTCTATCTTAATTCCAATTCTATCTTAATTCTTAATTCTTCTTTACTCTCTATTTTAAATCCCAGCAACAAAATTGCAGGGAAAGTTGCTGGGAAATAATTTCCCAGCAACTTTGTAGCATGCAACCCACTTTTTGTGTCGGATTTTACATGCAGCTAGGATTTAATGAAAGAATCAAGGGTCGGGGAGTGGGCAGTCGCCCCCATATACAGAACAATTCCTGTTCATTTAAAGTTTTAGTGTGACTCTTTTAAGATTTTTTAAGACTTATCATTATTATCATGTTTGATATTTTACCAATCCAAAAAAAAAAACAAGATAAAAAAAATACTTTTTCTGTGAAAGCGGCAATAATAGCAGTAAGGGTAGGGAAAAAAGTAATGGTATGAATGAAGTTGAATGATAACGATGCAAAAGGACATATTGGCTGCTATAATTCAAAACGTGGTATAAAGCATAACGTAATTTTTGAAGGAGAAAAGAAAGATTAAAAGAGATGTTTCTGGTGAATTGACTATGGTTATAGACCATTGGTATAATACTTTTTTCCCCGTTTTTTTCGTGTGAAAGTGATTTTTATATTATATTTTCCCTTGTTTAGACTTAGGGGATGGTCTATAAATCTTACAAAATACTAAAACATAAAATCGCGAAGAAAGGAAGAAAACGAGGACAATTAACAGCCAGTGGAAAAATTGAAAATTATGCAAATATTTCGGTCAAGACCTCCACTTGACCGTCCTCAGTGCAGAGTAAAACTGATAAAAATATAAAACCAACCTTAAAATAAAAACACGAAACTAAAATTGGACGACCCTTTCTTAGTAACGGTGAAACCTTTCACCGTTACTAGAAAGGGTCTAAGGTACTAAGCAAACCGTTATTAAGGTAGTTGTAGTAGTAATTATTGATATCACACCTAAAGGTCCAATCTGAGGTTTCACACTTCTTAGCTGATTGCCACCAACTGTTTTCTAAGCTATTCTCAAAGGGAAGATCAGCAGATGTAAACCAGAAGAATGAAAGTATGGTTGAAAATTGGTGACTTTTCTTTTATAATAACTTCGAAATGTTTTTACAACTAATCTAAGAAGCATATTGAAAAAAACAAACAAATACAACCTTTTGGCATAAAAATGAAGAAAACGTTGCTATAGATTACTAAATATTTGGTATTTATTCTTCCACGTTCTGCAAGACTAAAAAAAGGGTGACTACAAAATGTAAAAGCAAAAACTTGCTTTTAAAAAACAAATTAAAAAGAAAAACGACGATATTCAGCCCTGCTCTATGCAATCTACGTGGATAAAATAGATAAAATGGCTTGTATTCCTCCCAGGACGTTATCTAGGAGGAGGGCTACCTTGTTTGAACACTACCCCCCCCTCCTCTCGCAATTTTGTCGGACAACAAAAAAAAATGGACAAAAATACATATAAAAATTTCTTTGTGTGTTTCATAAAGTTTTCCTGTAACCTCCTTCCCCTCCTCCCCCCCCCAAAAAAAATACCCCCCTTCCGGAAAAAAAATCCTAGACACAGCCCTGACGATTCCCTCCCATTAAATATATGTTCCCTAATAATGAGAATAGAATCCTTATATTAGGACTGCGTCTATAATATCATTCTTATGGTGTGTACTTCAATCCAGTCAAAAAAAAATCAATCCGCTTAAGAATTGAAGTATGACTAATAAGTTTAGAACTAATACTGGTTTGTGTGCCTCCTGAAAGAACTGTGCAGCTACAAGTGTCCGTTTTTGAATCCCTCTCCACCATAAATTGACTGAACGGTTGAAAAAACTAAATTAAGCTATTACTATAAGTATTGTGTCTCCTCAGAAAATCATTGAAAAATCACGGAAGAACTCTCTCATCAAAACTTGAGAGATTAATAAAAAAAAGGGATTAGGCAAAAAAAAATTAAAAAAAGATTGTCTTACATTGTATGTTGAGCACAGCTTTTGCTTCCAAAGTTTTCTCTGGCAATGCTTCGTGGTTTGCAACACATCGCAACATCTTACCATTGTCATCTCTTCGGAAGGTATAGTCGAGTTCTAGGATCGATCTCCAGCCTTTTGAAAAGCCGTCAAGTGGATCATCAGATTGATCATAGATTGAGGCAATTTGCTGATTGCCTTAAAATATAAGATGGTATAATTGTCTAAGATATACTTGCTTCATAAATGTTTGAGGACATTCGAGTTTTTAAAAGATTAAATGAAAAAACAAGTTTTTTTAACTAAAAGTAAGGGACAACATTAAAACTTAAAACCAACTGAAATTATTCCGTATATGAAAGGGGCTGTCCTCTCCTCAACGCCTCACTCTTTACGCTAAAGTTTTTTATTGTTTTGAAAAAAAGAGTTGTGAGAAAGAGTCAGACTTTAGCGTAAAGAGCGAGGCGTTGAAGAGGGGACATCCATTTTCATATACGGAAGAATTTCTGTTTGTTTTAAGTTTTAATGTTACTCCTTACTTTCAGTTGAAAAAACTTGTTTTTTCTTTTTAATTTCTGAACGTTTTTGAATTAATACAGGGTTTGATTTTGGCTCACCTTACATGAAAAATTAAAACGAAATTTCCATAATAATTTTACTTTTTTTCTCGAAAGCTCTATAATTTTATTTGGGAATGTTTTTATTAGTAATAAATATTCGTAACTTACGAATTAACTTCCGTAACGAACTTCTATATTCATATATTTTTTACTACGTAAGTATTAGGAGGTTCGCCCCCTATTCAATACCTCGCTCTTTACGCTAAACTTCGATTTTGTTTCAATTCTTTAAAAATGACTCCTTAATCACAAAGGCCGTTTATCAGAATAAATAGCTCTTATGAAAGTACTAAAAAAAACTTTAGCGTAAAGAGCGAGGTATTGACTAGGGCGCGAACCCAATCATATATGCAATAATTTCTGTTTGTTTTAAGTTTCTATGTTGCTCCTTACTTTCAGTTCAAAAATTTGTTTTTTAAATTTAATTTCTGATCGTTTTTTTAATAATGCTGGGAAATCCGGTGCCCCCTTCAAGGAAGTGTCCCTTCCCCCATGAAAACTTCCCACATGGAAAGATCCTCCCACATAACCCCCCGACCCCCGTTTTCAGGGGAAACATTCCCCTGAAAACGTCTGTATGATTCCCAATAACCAATACTATATGTAAACATTAGGCACAGTGCTTCCCCCGGGGACTGTGGATGAATTAATTCATCCTCATAGACATAGTTATAATATTTTTCAACCATGCTGAACAAAATGGCTCTCTCAAAATTTTGATCGGGTGACTTTGGGAAAAATGAACGTGAGAGGGGGCCTAGTTGCCCTCTCTGTATTTTCATATATTTTTTAATATATGAAATGATAGGCATAGGGTTTTCTGATTCTCACCGACCCCTACAAATTTAGTTTATGTAACTTAGTTATTCTTTAACATTACTTTGGAAATACCGAAGCATTGTCACTTCTTGAGACTTCACTAACTTCACTTCTTTAGATAGGTCGCTATAATACATAAGTACCGGGGACAACATAATGAGTAGTACTATTAGGTTCCTTTTTTATGCTCTTTCCAAATATCATGATCTTTTTTTGACAGTGTATTTTTATAGAAGGTGTTGTCGTAGACACTTCAAAACGGGCCCATTCGATTGGAAATTCAAAGGGCTAGTGACTTTTTTAGTAGTCGAAAGTGATTGGAGGGCAACTAGCTTGCCCTCCAATAACATGCATTGTCAGTTTGCGAGAAAATGCCTATCATGAATCTATCAGAGATAGATTCAAATCTATCTACAAATGGATAGTGGGCCAGGGGTCAGCTCCCTGGCCCAATCCTGGCTCCCTGGCCCAAAAAGTTGTCCAATTTCGTAATCTTTATCCTTTTTTTACCTAATTTGTTCTAATCAGTTCTAATCAGTTCTAATCAAATCAGTTCTAAGCGGGCGAGTGCTCTTTAAATATTGCCATGAATGCCTAAATATAGTCTATATACAGGGCAGTTTAAATTTACCGTTAAATTCAAATCTATCTACAAATGGATAGTGGGCCAGGGGTCAGCTCCCTTAAGTTTTGGAATAAAATATATTTAATATTTTTTTGAGTGGAGGAGAGGTCGGGCCTCCATTTTTTTTTTTGGTCACTTAAAATCTGATCTTTGAACTATTTAAAAACCCTTCCATAAAATCTTCAAATGCCCCAGGGCATAACTTATAACAAATCTAGAAATTGTAAAAATAAGACCTGCATAACACTATATTTCAGAAAGTGTTATTCTCTTTTTATAAATCTTCTTTTCACCATAAGGTATGTTCTTAGCAAAAGTTGCTTTCATGCGGTTGTGTTTATACAAGTATAATTAATTGCTCATTCTAAACAT
The DNA here is from genome assembly GCF_049724085.1 of Artemia sp. Qi Xiang Cuo. Taxonomy (NCBI): domain Eukaryota; kingdom Metazoa; phylum Arthropoda; class Branchiopoda; order Anostraca; family Artemiidae; genus Artemia; species Artemia sp. Qi Xiang Cuo. Next base: position 5,369,494 of record NC_142799.1, read on the forward strand.
CTATATTTCTTCTCTCTCACTCCTGAAACACAACTACTAAGCTTTAATTAGAATTCGGGAGCTAATTGAACCAAGATTAAAAGGTAATTTCCACTTAAATAAACTCAAAGATAAAGTCTATCTTAAATAGACTCGTTTACCTACAAAACGGTTCCGTGTGAATATAATTTGAATGAACAATGAAAATTTTTAAATTCGTGTTTGGGGAGGGGGGCGTACTTTCTCTGATCCTCAAGAGCATTAAAATTACGGTATTTTTTCCTTTTTATAGCTCTCGTCTGACATGCATAGGAAGCAGCTCGCCGGAACATGCGCTGAGCCTTTCAAACAGTTTGTGGCAACGAACTGCATGTAAGGAGCGATGCGCCTCAATAGTTAACAAACTCTAGGAAACAGAGCCTGGATTGCAATAGATGTATCAAAAGAATAAAATTTTGATGCTTATTCAAAATATATAAATTTCATCAAGTTTATGTTGCCCTCCAAATGTTACGAGCCTGAGAAAATTGGCCCAATTTTTGAAAAAAGGGGAAACGCCCCCAAAACATCAACTGATCTTAATAAAAATCATGCCATCATATTCAGCATATCAAAAAAATATACTGTAGAGGCTTAAAGCTCCTATATACAATTAAATTAAAAAAAACAAGTCTTTTTAACTGAAAGTAAGGTAATTAAACTTAAATTTTAACTGAGTGAAAGTAATTAAAACTTAAAACGAACAAAAATTATTCCGTATATGGAAGGGACTGTCCCCTCCTCAGCGCCCCGCTCTTTACGCTAAAGTTTTTTATTGTTTTAAAAAATAAAGTTGTGAGACAAAGTCAAACTATATTATAAAGAGCGAGGCGCTGAGAAGGGGACAGCCCCTACCATATACGGCATAATTTCTGTTCGTTTTAAGTTTTAATGTTGCTCCTTACTTTCAGTTAAAAAAAACTTGTTTTTTTATTTAATTTTTGAACGTTTTTGAATTAATGCAGATTTTGGCTTACCGTACATGAATACTTAAAACAAAATTTGCATATTAATTTTACTTTTATTTGGTTAAATGGCTTTCTCGAAAGTTATTAAATTTTATTTACGAACATATTATTTTTGTTTTTATTAGTAATAAATATACTGTAACTTACGAATTAACTTACGTAACGAACTTTTATATTAATATGTTTTTAATACGTATATTAGGGGGTCCACCTCCTTGTCGCTACCTCACTTTGTGCTAAAGTACGAATTTTGTTCCAATTCTTTAAAAACTACCTCTCAATCAAAAAGGCCGTTAATTAGAATAAATAGCTCTTATGAAAGTACAAAAAAATTTCTGGCTTAAAGAACAAGATATTGACTAGGGGGCGAACCCAATCATATACGTAAAAATTTCTGTTCGTTTTAAATTTTTATGTTGCTCCTTACTTTCAGTCGAAAAAATGTTTTGCTTTTTTTACTTAATTTCTGATCGTTTTTTAATAATGCTGGGAAATCCGGCATCTCCTTCATAGCAATGTCCCTTCCCCCAGTGAAAACTTCGTCCATGGAAAGATCCTGCCACATAACCCCCGACCCCCACTACCAGAAAAAATCCTCTGAAAACGTCTGTATACTTCCCAATAACCAATGCTAGGCCTATATGTAAAACATTAGATAAAGTTCATAACTTTCAGCCCTCCTCCCGGGGGCTTTGGGGGATTAAGCCATCCTAAAAAACATATTTATAATATTTTCGACCATGCTGAAAAAAAATGGCTATCTCAAAATTTTGATCGGGTGACTGGGAATAAATGAGCGTGGTAGGGGGCCTAGTTGCCGTCCATTTTTTTGGTCACTTAAAAAGGGCACTAGAACTTTTAATTTCCGTTCGAATTTGCCTTTCCACGATATTCTAGGACCACTGGGTCGATATGATCACTCCTGGGGAAAAAGAAAAACAAACAAACAAAAACAAATAAACACGCATCCGTTATCTTTCTTCTGGCAAAAAATACAAAATTCCACATTTTTGTAGATAGGAGCTTGAAACGTCTACAGTAGGGTTCTCTGATATGCTGAATCTGATGTTTTGATGTTCATTAAGGTTCTATTACTTTTAGGGGGTGATTCCCTCTTTTTTCGAAAATCAGGCAAATTTTCTCAGGTAATTTTTGATGGGTATGACTAAACTTGATGAAACTAATATATTTGAAATTAGCATTAAAATCTGATTCTTTTGATGTATCTATTGGTATCAAAATTCCGTTTCTTAGAAATTCGGTTACTATTGAGCCGGATCGCTCCTTACTTACAGTTCGTTACCACGAACAGTTCGAAAATTTGGAATTTTGCATTTTTTGCCAGAAGAAAATTCACGGATGCGTGTTTATTTGTTTTTTCCCCTAGGGGTGAAGTGATCGTATTGCACCAGCAATTCTAGCAAATCGGGTTGGGAAGTATACAGACATTTTTAGGGGGTTGGGGTTTGCCTGGTAGGATCTATCCACGAAGGAATTTTTCGTGGGAGAAGGGAATTTAACGCGGAGAGGAAGCCAGATTTGCCGGCACTATTAAGAGGCAACTCGGTTCTAAAACTGTACAATGATTATGCCTCAATAGACCCTGAAGTCGATCACTCAGGTGTTGATCTTGACTTCCTTATTGAGGAGTCTTACTAGAATACTAACTTTCTAAGTATACATGTTTTTTTTTTAATCAGGCCTATAAATATTTTGACTGTTTAGTCTGTCACGTCCTGGCTGTGTCCCAAAAATCCCCTCCTCCCCATAAACGAGCCCCTGAGTAGTTTCGCAAAATTTCTCAAAACGATCAGAGATTAAATAAAAACAAACAATTTTTTTCAGCCGAAAGTTAGGAGCCACATTGAAACTTAAATCAAACAGAAATTACTACGCATATGAAAGGGGTTGCCCCCTCCTCAATTCCTCGCTCTTTACGCTAATTTTTTTTACAAAGCTTTTTGTTCTAATTAAACAGTCCTTGTGTCGTAGGAGTCATTCTTAAATAATTGGAACAAAAATTCAAACTTAAGTGTAAAGCTCGAAGTATTGAGGAGGGAGTAACCCCTCATATACGTAACAATTTCTATTTGTTTTCAGTTTTAATGAGGCTTCTTCCTTTCAGGTGAAAATTTTTTTTTGTGTTATTTAATAGCCTATAACCATTTATAACATATACCATAACCTATAACCATTAACATATAACCATAACATATAACCGTTAACCATTAACATATAACCAATAACATAATCTATAACCATTTTATTAAGTGATGAAACTTTAAATTAACAACCAAATTTTAACCATAGCTATAGTTTAGGTTTTCATAAATATTTTTATCCCGATTAATTTTTAATTTTATATATTGGAATTAAAATATTTTAAATTTTAAAATATTTTAAAATTAAAATATTTTAATTTTATCCAAATTTAACCATAGCTACAGTTTAGGTTTTCACAAATATTTTTATTCAAATTATTTTTTAATTTTATATATTAAAATTAAAATATTTTAAATTTTAAAATATTTTAAAATTAAAATATTTTAATTTTATCCAAATTTAGCCATAGCTTTAGTTTAGGTTTTCATAAATAGTTTTCCATCTTTTCGTTAGATTTTATACACATTCCAAAATTGATATCTTATTCATATTTTTATCCCTTCATAATACCATATTTTCATCTACCATTCAATGTTTTGTACTTTTTTAAACCACGTCTACCTGAAGGATTTTTCATTTTCAAGATTGTTTCCATCATTATCATTTTTATAGAATCGCTGCTATTTTGAAAAATTTGCTAGTTAGTTTCAATACCTTACAGTTTTATACCCTGCCACATGCCCAAACAGCTCATTAATTTATTTGATCTGATTCTAAAGCTTTAACATTTTCTAAGAATTAACATTATTTTTCAATATACGGTTCAGAAGTCTTTCTTTTTGTTATAAAGACATACAGACAAGATATCTTTTAATACTATAAAACAAAATAAACTATAAATTGAAAATTATTGTTTCAAATTGTATTTATGTTAACTTTTTCTCTTTCAATGATGATAAGAACTTAGCCCAAAACTGTTTTTTCTTCTTGTTATTGAGATATACGTAAATTATTGAGAAATAAAAGTAAATTAATGTGCAAATTTCGTTTTAATTATTCATGTACAGTGAGCCAAAATCAAAACATATATTAATTCAAAAACGTTCAAAAATTAAACAAAAAAAACAAGCTTTTTAACTGAAAGTAAGGAGTAACATTAAAACTTAAGAAAACAGAAATTATTCCGTATATGAAAGGGGCTGTTCCCTCCTCAACGCCTCGCTCTTTACGCTAAAGTTTTTTATTGTTTAAAAAAATAGAGTTGTGAGAAAGTCAGTTATTTAATTTGAAATGAAAAATCAACACTTAAATGAACTCTATATTTCTCTTGTCCAGAGTGAAAAGTTTAGAAAATTCCAAAAGCTAGTGCAGCACAAATAAACTATAAATGGAAAATAATTTTTTCAAATTGTATTTATTTGAAATATATCAAATTTTATTAAATATATTCGAGAGAAAACCAAGATTTGAGTCAAAAACCTATGAAACAAGCAGAGTCGTTGATGATGTTTAAATCGAAAAATAGTTCTCAAAAAATGCATTTATGTAAATTTCTCCGTCAATGACAATCAACACTTAAATTAACATTATATTTCTCTTGTCCAGAGTGAAAAGTTTAGAAAATTCTGATAGCTAGTGCAACACAAAACTTTTTTAGCACTAAAATAAATAAAAGTACACTTAACCAACAGACGGAAATGTCAACATCCACTATTTTTGCTTCCTGATTAACGAGATTATATAAAATGAACGTCATGGCTGTCTCCCGCCAAATAAAACAATCACCCAGTTTTACGTTTGGACATTCCAGTGACGGGGAAAAATATTTCTTTCCAGCTTTATTTGATTTGAATTTTACTTTTTGCCAATAACACCCTTTTAACTGTGAACGATGGATTGAAGAAAATAAAAAGAACTAACTATTTGTCGGTCTTCACTATGTCAATGGCACCATCTGCCATGGGCGTAGGCAACATATTGTCTAAGGGGGGGGGGGCAGTCGATAGTTTGATGGAGGTGGAGATGAAGTTATGTCGGCATGGGCGTACGTAGCTTCTTGCCTAGGGGGGGGGGGCAGCCACTTCTATGATGAAGGGCGGGGGGAGCTGAAGTTATATTGGCAGTTCACAAAACCTTACATTGCCAGCAAATTCTATCATACTTATGAAATCCTTATTAATAAGTAATCACCAAAAATTAAAAATCATCAACATGCTTCAGCATTAATCTTCTTGGATTATAGCTAAATCTTTCCAATACATTATGGATGATTGCTTCTTGTTTTAATTTAATAAATTTGTTTGAATAAATTTCTGTTTATTTCCAGTTATTTCAACCGTCTACCTTTTATCAACTGCTTTTCCAACCATCTGCTTTTTCAGCCATATCTAATGTAAATTTGAAGGTCTAGGGGAGGGCAGCTGCCCCCTGCCTCCCCTCCCTACGCCCATGCCATCTGCTGAATGTTCTTAAGACATGTTTAGTTTTACGACAGATAATAGACCATTTCTGTTTGGTTAATATACATGTGTGCATGTCTTACCTTTGTGGGAGAGGGAAATCTGGAAACGCCCCATTTTTAGTCTTAACTGTCTAATTTTTCTGGGTGCTCTATACCCCCCCCCCTGTTTAAACATGTGGAAGTGTTGATTTTTACTTAAGGAATAATTTTGTTTTCTCCTTAAAAGTCTTCTGAAGCAAAAGAAAATGTTAAAAATTGAAGCCTTAAGAACCATAAATCAGGCGATTTTCTAATGAAAAACTAATTTGTTTTAAAATTACTTACCAAGAAACCATTGAAGAGAGGGAGGAGGATTGCCTTCCTCACTCATGCATTTAATCCTATTTTTTGTCTCACTGTTAACTGTAACAATTGCTGCGGAATCCTTTGAAGAATTATAATAAATTTCCACAGAACTTGGAGGCGCTGAAAGGGAAAAACGCATTTTTTAGAATTTTTTGTTTGCGCTTCGATCTTTTCTGCAGCTTATGAAAATTGACAGATCTTTAAGTTGCTGAGACATAGTTTATTAAAATCTATTATGCACATATAGTGAATGTGAGCAATGTATATGTAAAATTTGATCCGTTCTGTTGGTGCAAAGATTTCGACAGAATTTGGAAGTACTGAATATTTCTTTTCAGGATTTACTAAACACAAATGTACAAACACAAATTATTATAATACATATCTAAATAATGTTCATAGTTTATTCTTACAGTATTTATGCATTATATTAATTCATAAATAGTGAAATTGTAGACAACTACAGTATTATTTTTTAAGTTTTACTTTCGGTCTTCAGTTTCATTCGAAAAATTGGTACTGTTATTTTATCTGTAACAAACGCACGATAGATAATAAATGAAACTAGTTAAACCGGTATCTATCAATAGAGAATTCGATCGCAAACCGTGGTTTGTCATTGCGTTTACAATAAACTATTGCTTTTTGGGGTTTTTGGGGGAAAAGGTACCTAGGTTAGGATAGGTTACGTATTTAATATATGCTATGCTTTACCCCCCACCCCCCACCCCTGATGTGCAAATATATAGCCTAAATTTGTTTCTAAACTATTATATTTGTATCTTATTTTGTTTTATTTCATTAGCATTAATCAAAGTTCACTTCTCGCGTGTGTTACAGATAATAGAACAGTACCGAAAAATTAGTTTTTTTAATATTTGATTTGGTAGAAACGCAAGCTTGATCTTGCACTTAAGATTTTGGTCGAATACAGTGAAAGTGCCTAAGGTGTTTACTCTCTTATCTGTTTTCTGAGCTTCTTCCACTCAATCCAACTTAACTCAAAGCACTATGGAATCTAAACAATGAAATCCCTTAGTTGTCATATTTTGTCCTTGAGCTTGTACTCAACTGTGTTTAAAATGTGTTGATATACATAATAATAAAGTGAATTGGTTTTAGAAATGCTTACTTGCAAGACAAACAATATATAATGAAAATATGAAATGTTGAATGAATTTGAATGCAACTGGGCTTTTAATCTTAAGTGGCTTTTAATTTTAAGCGATTATGACGTTTTTTTTTTATTTGAGTGAGGATAAAAGGTGGATGTTCTTGTGCTTGGCGTATTTAGTATCCAGCCAGGCTGCAAAAATGTTAGTTTTCAGTTAGAATGTTTTTTTTAATAGTCTATGAAAGCTGAAGCGCTCTAAAGAGTACTTCTTGCCGAGGTCAGGCACAAGGACATACACAAGTGGGAATCCACGCCCTCCCTCATTTTACGAAATGTTGTATTTGGAAAGAATGTTGAATGGGAAATTTTAGGCTAGGCTACTATTCTTTTGTCATTATAGTGCTTTCTTATACATATTAAATAAAAAAACAAGTTTTTTTCAACAGAAAGTAAGGAACAAAATTAAAATTCAAAACGGACAGAAATTATTACGTATATGAGGGGGTTCGCACCCTCGGCAATACCTCGCTCTTTACGATAAAGTTTTTTTTATTACTTTCAAAAGGAGATATTTATTCTAATTAATGGGACTTGATTGGATTCAGGAGTCATTAATTGGATTCAATAATTAATTGGATTCAGGAGTCATTCTTAAAGACTTTGATCAAAATTCGAACTTTACCGGAAAGAGCGAGGTACTGGCGAGGAGGCAAACCCATCATATACGTAATAATTTCTGATCGTTTTAAGTTCTATTGTTGCTCCTTACTTTCTGTTGAAAAAACTTCCCACGTAACCAATTAAAACCGAACCCTCCTCCCCCCACCAGAAAAAATCCCCCCTGAAAATGTCTGTATACTTCCCAATAACCAATATTATAAGTAAACAATGGGCAAAGTTCATAACTTGCAGCCCTTGTCCCAGGGACTATGGGGGTTAAATTATGCTCAAAGACACAGTTATTAGATTTGTCGACCTAGTTGCCCTCCAATTGTCGGCCACTTAAAACGGGCACTAGAACTTTTAGTTTCCTTTCAAATGAGCCCTTTCCCGATATTCTAGGACCACTGTGTCGATACGACCACCCCTAGGAAAAAACAACAAATAAACACACATCCGTGATCTTTTTTCTGGCAAAAAATATAAATGCCAGTTTTTTGCAGATGTGAGCTTGAAACCTTTACAGTAGGGTTCTCTGATACGCTGAATCTTATGGTATGATTTCATTAAAATTTTATGACTTTCAAGGGGTGATTCCCCCTTTTTTCGAAAATGAGGCAATTTTTTTTCCAGGTCGTAACCTTTGAAAGGTAAACTAAACTTGATAAAACTTGTATATTTGAAATCAGCATAAAAATACGATTTTTTAGATGTATCTATTGATATCAAAATTCCGTTGTTTTAGGATTTCGGTTACTATTGAGCCGGGTCGCTCCTTACTTACAGTTCGTTATCACGAACTGTTTGATTTCCTGAATATCCTCGCACTTCTTATTCACACTTCTAAATAAAATTTGTTTTTATTGGGCCCCTCAGTTTTTTATTATCCCCTCAATATTTATATTATAAATCACTACTATTTGTCCTTGCATTCTGATTAAAATGAGTAGCCTATAAAGTTTATTAAAGTTATATGACCTTTGTTAAACGATAAAAACTTAGGTGAATGAAGTACCAAAACAGTTCACGAACCCAAAATAATTAATTATTAAATGTTTGCTATATGTAAATGATTTTGGGCATCCAATAAGAGATCAATTTTGGAACTTTAATGTTGGTTGAATGTGAAATACTTTTTTCCTATTCGTGTTCTTCTTTCTCCGTCACTTCAGCCATTTGTTGCTATTTTTCTCTTTTGATTCTAGAGTTTTTTATAGTATCCTCTTTTTTACTTAATTTTTTTCTTTTAGTTTTTTTTTCTTTGTGCTATAGAACATGCAGCTGCTAACATAGAATGTAACACTTTAAAAGTATATCTATACGTTCTGAGTCTTGTAATATCTTTATATTTTGTTCTAACGCTATTTGAAGGCAAAATTGCTAAAAAGTACAGGATTCATAAATTTTTGGTGGAAAAAGAAAAGAAACTAGTGTTTTTTTATACAACACGTCGTCATGGGAAGTGTTATTGATTGCCTGACAGCAGTGCATTTTTATGTGTTCTACTAAAAACAATTTTCGTAGCGAAATGGCAAATCGTTTGTCATTCTGGAATGAAAGATAATCCTTTTCCGTTTTTTTTTTCGTTTTTTAAAGTCAGTGTTGTCGCTTCAAGGGAGAAATGAAAAATTCTTTTAGAAAGCTTAAATAAAATTAAAGGAGATCCTTAAAAAAAAGTAGTTCGTCTCAAAACGGAGTCTGAATTGTCAGGTTCATAAGCAAATGTGCAAAAGCTCCAGAGCCTGACGGAGAAACAAATTTGTGGAGTATGGATTTGAACAAAAACCAATAAATAACCAAATATGCTGTATAAATGTATTGTTCATTCATGATGGCTCAATAAACAACGAGGAAATTAATATAAAAAAGAAAAAGAAAAAAAGGTAAATTAAACTGTATTCTCCCTTAGGCCAAGGACTATACTGAACGGCCCAGGATTTTGCAACATCTGTCGGTACTCTTGTACTAAACGGACTCTTTTATATACTGCAATGGAAGCCAGTCACGAACAACCCGCTTTTGGCGGGATAATTCAAGACACCGCTATAGATTAATACAAAGTATAGCGTGGTTTTCATTGCGTATACGATATTTAAACTGTTGTTTTTCGGGGTTTAGTGGGGGGAAAGGTACCTAGGTTAGGTTATGTAATAATATATGATATGCTTAAACCCCAATCCCCCCCGAATGTGAAAATATATAGCCCAAATTTGTTTCTAAAATATTATATATTAATCCTATTTTATTTTATTTCAGTGACATTAACCAAACTAGCACTATATAAAAGAGTCCGTTTAGTACAGGAGTACCCATCTGTCTTATTAAAAAAAAAAGATACTTTTTCCCTTGAATAAATTTTATTTTAAGTAAAGAACTGTTAATGTTAGTTTGTGATATGACCAGGATGGTGAGCGTAGTTAAATAGTCTTAGTCGCGTAGTTCCCTCTCCACAGTAACAATGTTTTGGGAATCCATCTCGAATTTGAGCCATCTGTATCATATTTGAACCAACAGTACCGTGGAATTTTACTCGAGAAATGGTGGTTTTCATTGGCTTTCAGTGACGCTTTGACTGAAGACATAAAATACCATATTCCTTTTCAATACCTTTATGTCAGTGGTAAACGCCACTGATTAGTTGAAAGTGATGTCATGCGACCATTTTTATCCAATAGAAGGCCATTTCAAGCTACTGTTGTTTCAGATTTGAGACTGATGAAATAGTTTCTAAACCCTTATGCGCTTGACAATGCGTAAGCGTACTAGTCTAAAATAGCAACACTGGCGGGGGGTTACGTTTTGAAAATGAAAGTAGTACTTGTGGACCATGTTCCCCGCCCTGATGATGAATTTCTGTTCGTTTTCCATTACTCTAGCGACTAGATAGTCATAATGTAATTTCATACATATTTTTGCATATTCATGATTTTCTCATAGTTACAGCAAATTATATCAAATTATATACAGAACTAAACTAATAGTTGCACGAAAATTATATTCATGAAACTGGTCTGTAGCATTGGTAATTTTAGTTGGAGTACCTAACAATTATAAATACGTTTTTTTGCTGCTGTTGTAGATTTGGTGCACAGTTTATATAATTAGCAGTATGATCTTTCCCTATATCACCCATTATAAAAACCCGGACCGAGAATGAAGAACCAGAAATCATCTGCGGTAAACTTACTGGATACTTATATAAACTGTGATTTGGTGACACAAGTTTTTTGCTAAGCAATTGGGCTGATACACTGACCAATGGACTATTATACAAAATGTACATAAACTGCAGTTTGTGTTTGGGGGAGATTTCAATTTTGAGAGGATCTAAAAATCTTCAAGTAGAACCAGTTTCTTCTTGCGACAGTATTTTTCCCAAAAAAATAATATATAGATTTGGCGCCAGAATCGAGTTAAAATCGAACTGGAATAGGTATCATTTTTTTGATATTCGGTAATCGACAGCACCGTCACCTGGTGCACTGTCACCATTGTCCGTCACCTGGTGTACATCTCCGAACAACACCCTTTCGCAACTTATGACAAGCTTCTACCATCCGTTCCTCTTCATACTATGAAATTCACACTTTGTCGCGCAGTCGAAACACTTACGCCACGCTTGGCGCGCATCACCTGGTGCACAATTTTCTCAGGCAGCGTATCCTTTTTTAGAGAGTAAAAAATACAAAATATCTCCCTGGGATATTTTCGAAAATAAAACAGAATGGAAGACACAAGTTTCATTTTCTTAACAACATTATGACCACAAGAGCTGGGATAGGCACGACAGCAAAATAAAATTAAAAATAAGTAAAAAATAAAAGCATTTTTTGTCTCTGAGGAAAGAGCAAATACAAGCTATGATGAGTCAGTAAGGATATTCCACCAAACTATATGAGGCGAACGACAAAAAAAGAAAGAAAATTAACACAAAAATGAGAAAAATAAGAAAGGAATTAAACACACAAAACCAACAACGATAGGGCTTGTTTAAAAAACAGTAAAATAAAAACAAGCATCGTTAATAGGAAAAGAATAAGGATAAAAACGGATTATAGAACCATGAACCACTTTTCGACGAGCAAGGAAGGTAACATGACAGAAAAGAATAAGCCAATGTGGCGAAAATGAGTGTAAATCGCGTCTATGTCAAATGGTTTTTGTGGCAATTTTCTAAGCTTTCATTTAAATTGATTGTTCTCTAGCATTTCTGAAGTTTCTTTCTCCCCTCCTTACCCAAAACGGAATAAATATCTCCGTACTTGCCCAGAGTCGCTACTCAAGTTCGCATTAACCAGTAATAAAACATGAGTAGCCCCTTTATTAGGTTATTATATTAAATAAGTAAGAACATCGCTTCCAAAAGATTGTCAAGGGCTTTAAGAGCTTTCATGTATGAAGGGAACTATCATCCGCTCCTGCTCTTTCGTTCAAGCAGGTATTGGTTAACGTATCAAGTCAACCTAATGATTTTGGCAATGTTTCTGACTTAGCCATCCACAACATTGATGGTTAAGTCACTAAAACATAACATTAAAAACACATCGCCAAACTTCAAACTTCACTGACATACAGTCATTGGTAACATAAACAGCCATCCTCAACATTGATTGTTAAGTCACTAAAACATAAGATTAAAAACACGGCGCCAAACTTCAAACTTCACTGACATACAGTCATTGGTAACATAAACAGCCATCCACAACATTGATGGTTAAGTCACTAAAATATAACATTAAAAACACATCACCAAACTTCAAACTTCACTGACATACAGTCATTGATAACATAAACAGCCATCCACAACATTGATGGGTAAGTCATTAAAAATATAACATAAAACAACATTAAAAACATAATTAAAAAGATGGCAACATTAAAAACATAACAACATCTTTTTGGACCAAATGATGCTTCTAGCTTGTGTTTACCAATATAATAGACAAAAGTGAAAGAATTTAGAGATGCCAATAATACTAAAATAAGTAATAGATGGGAATCTGTTCTCCCTAGGTTGAAGAATCCTACCCCAACGAAGTCGCAACAAGTAGCAGCTTTGATTGCACCTTCTAATCTCTACTATGTCAAATTGATGCAGGCTAGTTAGTGTTGAAAGTTCAAATGTGAATTTAATGGTCAGAACTTTCACGTCCTTCATGGTTATAGGTCTTGGACTTTATCATTTCTTATGTGGTGCCCATTCCTGCTTTCTTTCTATGCATGTAAGGTTAAAAATGCGAGATCGCACGCTGCAGCGTCTATATTGCACATCTAATCAAAATGCATTCCCCCAAAATATAGGAGTTTTAGGGGAGTTTAATTTGCCCCTCCATATTTATTTGAAAGATCTCGCGTTGTAGTTTTGAAAATAGGGGTCCAAAAATGCACTCTTTCACGCTTCCCGCATTCCACCCACAAACACAGACCCACTAGAAATAATCATTTCTGGGGAAAATGGCAATGAAAAGCTGAGTGTAAATGGCAATGATATTTAACTCCAAGCTCAAAATTAAAAAAAATATCTTAGAGCCTTTAAGCTATGACGGACTTCACTCGTGTTTCATTTTTTGTGTTTTTTATATATACTTCTCGAAAAACTAATTCAAAGTAAAAACATACATATACTCTCATAATCCAAGACCTTATATCTAACAATAAACGGAGGAAAATGAAAAAGAAAAAAAAGACGCAAGGACACACTAAAAAAAGAAAATGAGGGATAGCCACCTAACATTGACTGTGCGCTATAAACCAAGCCAGGACAATATGTCATGCGCAATAAACAATACACCCAACCATTTTAAACTTGGCCCAGAGACATCCACCCCAGGATTTTTTTTTTTTTTTTTAAGAATACGGACCTCATATTAAAGGCCAGACTATTCCTGGATTCAGCATTACAGATTATACTAAAGGTTCCATTTTTAAACTTACGGCTGTGTTTAAAAAAGTAAATTTCTTACTGAAAATGTCTATTATCTCTAGTAATGGATCATACCTATTTTCGCTGTTTAAACCGTCATCTTGCTTTATTACTAGGCTCGTCTCTATCATACCAGCATAAAAGAAACATTATATGAACAACTATGATCCTTTAACTGAGTTAATGTCAAAGGAAAAACAGATTTACGATCCAAAGAACCGAATAAGGTTGAATCCAATTAACAATTCCATTCTCTTATTAAAAAATATGTTACATAAATCAGTTGTTAACTAACAAAATGTAACCAATCCTGTATGATTGCTAAGCTTTGAACTGAAGTATTATGGGATTTCCTTTGTGAACTTGAACTGGGTGGGCAAGTCGAGCTTAAGCTAGAGCTCAAATCTAACTTCAAATTACTTTTGATCTCATCTAAATTGTCCTGATGTTTTAATTAAATACCCAAAGCTATACCCTAAGAGGTTTTACATTTCATGACTTCCCTTCAAAATCCTTTCCTTCAAAATTCAAAAATTATTTCGGAGTATTTCGTGTTTTACACGATGTTTTCAAGCATTTCTTTTTTTTTTTTAGGAAAACCAGCTCCGGTATAGAGAGTATTTAAAGTGTCTGGATGTACAATCCTGATTGGATTGACCAACAAAATAATGTTAAAAATTCAATTTAGATTTAATATCGATTTAAAACTCTAGGTTTCTTACTAGAGTTTTAGGTAAGCCAATTCTGGTAACGCTTCATGCACAACCAAATTTTCAATAAAAACTGAAAAAAAATCCCTATACATAGAGTTTAAATTTATTTTAGAAGATTGATCTTATTCCTTTTTTCTGCTACACTCTTTCCCCAAAATTAGTATTTATGGCACATTTATTTTGTAAGGCTATATTGTTCGAATGTTCATTTCTCTTTGTGCTTCTGTCTTAAAAACCAATTCCAATTTTTTTCTTTTGAAAAGGGATTATAAAGTAATTATATAAAAGTAATTTCTTACCTCTAACAATGAGACGAGCAGGTTCAGAATTGAGGTAATCAACAGAATCAAATGTGGATGCAGTAACTTGACATTCCCATAAACCATCATCTAAATCTGCACGAGCTGATAAAACCTTGAGACTGCAGTCACCTTGTTCTGGATCCCCTGACCACTCGTATTTTCCAGGGTAAATTCCAATAAGCTTCAAAGAAATATTTATGTGACCTCTTATCCAAGCTTTGGTGAAGTAGAAGATATATAACTTATTTTGCCAAGATTTCCCCCGTTTTGCTTACCATTGGCCGTTATTTTGATAAAGAATTACCCAAAGGGGATGAAGGTTAACACTGAATATAAACAAAAATAAAGGAAATTAAGTGAGAGAAAAAAACACGTTTTATAAAGGAGGCAGATTTCATTATTGATTCTGAAAATTGCACCCATCAAGGATGACATCCCAGAGGATTTGAGGGTTTGGAGCCAGTGTTGGCATTTGAGACCACAATGAATATACTTAGAAGTTTGTGTCGAAGTAGGTAAAAATGGACAAAACTCAAACCCCAATCCTCAGCAGATGAAATCTTCTGGTAAACTTCGAAGCAAATTGTCGATTTTCAATTTAACTTGGCAATTTGCCTAGAGAAATAATAGTATAATTTTATAAGACAAACTGATATTATAATTCTATTTATCTCTGCTTGAACTTTCCAAGTTGAAAAGACTACATGTTCGTTACTTAATGCTTGACAATTACTGCATCAAATGAATTTACAAGAAATACTCAGTTTTTATGTAGGCTATCTGCATGTTTTTTTTGTATAGGTAGTTCCCCCTTCTGGATAATTCCCTAAAAACCCAGTGGTCAAAAGAAAAATTCAGAGAATAAAATTTTATTTTCTGCGGGATTTTTTTTTTCCATGGTAAGAAATGGGTCCTTATACAATTTTGAAACATGGTAAAAAATAATCTGAAAAATTGACTTGCTTTACAAATAATAAAAAAACTCTATCTAAAAGTTAAAATTTAAATCTATTAAATAATTAATTATTTTTTTCTCAACTCTCAGCCATTCAAAGTCAAAATGAATTTCCTGCTAAAACGTGTTAACAGGAAACAGCTTATCAGGAAAAAATGGTATTAAGCATGTTTTGAACAACAATAATCGAAGTTTAGACTGGTAAAGATCTGATAGGTGCTACTAATTTACGCAACGGGCCAATGTATATAGGTTACACATCTGGTGAAACCCTGAAAGGGAATCACTCCCCTTGTATCCTTCATCAAATTGGAATAAGAGGTATAATAGACGTGGAAAAAGTGTCTTGATCCCCAGACCTTTCCATTGGGCTGTCACTAATGAATAATTTTTTCAGTGTAAACATGAAATGTCTTCCCTTCAAATGATGTTTTTTAGTACATCCAAGAAGACCATCGGCACTTTGTTTTAAATATTTGTTTAAATATTTTAAACAGATATTTTTGTTTAAATATTTTAGAAACTTTGAAGTAAATTTTATCTTTGAATCAAAAGAAACTTTGCAAGCGGCCAACTGTGCTCTTTCGTTATGTGGGTTATTTTGTAAAATAACCCTCTCAAATATTGACACCAATTCACCAAGATGTAAGGGTGGGGACAGGGATTCTTTTGTAATAAATTTTAATAAGATAAAAAAATAAGTTATTTTGCAAAATCGAGGAGGGGGCATTTTTGATTTGTTTTTTAGATTTTTTTTTTGTTTAAGGAAATACGAAAACAACATATTTTTCAATATCTAGGGATCAATTGCAAACTTCCACACCCTCTTTGGTGCCTATGCTATCAATTTCAATGAAACAAGTCCCTGACAACAAAGTTATTAAATATTGCAAAATATATTACTGCAGTTAAAAAATTTAAGTTATTATATGAACCCTGTCAGTCAAATGCTGATTAAACTGAAAATAAATAATTTCCGACCGTTGGACCAAGACAATCAGTTCTCCATGATATATCAGATTCCAGAACCCCTTTAAACTCTCAAGTCAATCAAAGACTTTCATCTTACTCTCCTGTCCTTCTGCCACACGCAGCTGCCTCCCTTATTGATGACCTTGCAGTCCATAACAGCTGTTCCACCTGGATTAACCTCAGTCTCTGTCGCCTGCTTCTCAAACGACTGTTTTATTCCTCTCAGTGACAATGCATCTATAACGACAACAAGAGAAATAAATTGTACTGATTAGCAGTAATTAATTGAAGCAGCATTATTGACAGGCAAACAAAGATTAAGCAGTTTCAGCTTTCCGATGATTGGATAAAATAATTAGATTGTTGGTATTACTTTAGAAAGGTGGTTAAATCTAATATTAAATTTACATAGTAAATGTTATTATGACCTTATGGTCTATAGGAGGGAGGAAAAAATATAGTTGGTGCTATTGCAGAAATTGCTCTAAAAAAGGAGACTAGATGCAAAAATCAGTCACTGGGGTAAAACTGAAAAATATAATTGAATTTTGACTATAATAAAAAGGATTCTGGACAAGGTTACCTAATGTGTGCTAAAAGTATGGAGGCATGACCCAGGAACCTTCCTATTACATCCTCCCCGCATAAATATCATTTGATGATTTTGTGACATTAGACTACCCTAAATATGATACTAAAACAACCAGAAATTTAACATTTTTCTTTTCAGATGAAAGTAGAGAGTGACGTTAAATTTAAAACAACCAGAAATTACCCTATACATGAGGAAGGCCTACCCTCGACCAATTGCTCTTTGCATTAAAGTTATTTCTTTTTCTCCGTATTTTAAGAATGAATACTCTTGAACAAGAAAAATCTGGTATAAAACTTTTGTTTTATGACACTGCTTCGAGAGTGAAAGAACCTATTTGTTTTTATTAAACTTTCAATAAGATTAATTTCAACTAAAATGTTTTTGAAAGGTTATCGGTAAATATGCCACATGCATTTACAACTGTCTATGTTTGTTGCACTATAAAATACTCTCAGTAAAGGAGAAGTTAAACTTCAGCTTAGAAAGCGGTGTGACATATATATATATATATATATATATATATATATATATATATATATATATATATATATATATATATATATATATATATATATATATATATATATATATATATATATATATATATATATATACATATATATATATATATATATAAGTATGACTATTATTATCAGCACCGATCAATCTGTTTTGAATAATCCCTTCTTTGTTTTTGATAAACTTGTCTTTAGGTTAGAATTTTTGATTCTAGAATTGAGTTTAGAGCCCTTTTCTTGATGCTTGTTTTGAATCATAACTACATTTCTACCAGCAAAGTGCTATTTTTGATTTACTGATTGCTTGGTTGAACTTCCAAAATAATATTTTGAAAGTTTTGAAAACAGATCATGTTTTGCCGAAATGTTAGGGAGATAAATCATTGCGACAACTAAAAAATTGATATGTTTCCTCTAAAGGGAAACGACTCCAAGGAAAGGACTTGAAGCAGCTTCAGCACTCAATATGAAAATAAAATCTATGCAATTCATTTTGTTGATATAAAAAAGTAGTAAAATGAAAAAAACCAATTATTTTTCTCTTTCTATGCGACCGTTAATAAGAATTGTAAGAGCTTGAACCCACAACGCGGCAAGCATTGTTTTTCTTGTTTTTTTTTTCATATCAAAATTATAGTACTACTTCTGCTAGCAATTCGTTGCAGCATCAAGCCGCCTGAGGCAAACAGAGCTGCGCACGCTCCTCCTACATCCCAATCTAGTCAAAGCCTTCCTCTTTACTCCCTTCCAAGAAGTTCCAATTTTCCTGAATTCCTTCATTGCAACCTTCTCTTGCCTCCTTCGGGGACGACATGCTTTTCGTTTGACAAATAGATGCATAGTCGAAAAGGACGATCTTGTACAATCTGTCGTCGTTCATCCTTGAAACGAGTGACAGATTTCTCTTGTTTTAATCTTAGAAAGTAGGATAAAACCACCTTTTTTATTCATTTTGCTGCTTGATATGTGGCATCAAACAGTTCGTGGTAACGAACTGTAAGTAAGGAGCCTGCTTGCTCAACAGTAACCAAAACTCTAAAAACGGAACTTTGATACCAATAGATACATCAAAAGAAGTGGCTTATAATGCTGATTTCAAATAAATAAGTTTCATTAAGTTTAGTTCTACCCATCAAAAGTTACGAACCTGAAGAAAATATTTTCGATTTTCGAAAAAAAGGGAAAAGACCCCTTAGAAGTCCTTGAATTTTAATGAAAATCCCACCATCAGATTCAGCACATCAAAGAACTCTACTATAGAGGTTTCAAGCTTCTCCAAGGGGTGATCGGTTTTTCCAGAGGTGATTTTATCGACCCAGTGGGCCTAGAACGTCGGGAGAGGGCTCATTCTAACGTAAATGAACAGTTCTAGTGCCCTTTTTAAATGACCAAAAAATTGGAGGCTAACTAGGGCCTCTCCCATGCCACTTTTTTTTCTCAAAATCGTCTGATCAAAACTTGGAGATAGCTATTTTGTTCAGCATAGTTGAAAGGCCCAATATCTATGTCTTTGGAGATAACATGATCCCTCACAGCCTCTGGAGAAAGGTGTTTAAGTTAAAAAAAATTCCCCATTGTTTAAGTATAGTATTTGTTATTGGGAAGCATGCAAACATTTGTCGGGTAGGAGGAGAGGCTGAATTTTCTGCTGCGGGAATTTTGCACGAATTTTCCCTGAAGAGGGAAGTTTCTAGGGGGTGAGCTTTTCAAGGGAAATTTTACACGGGGGAATCTTACAGAATTCCTATACGAAATTCCTTTATATGTCTTGCTTTCTCTTTATCGATTCAATTTTGCACGTGGAGATGTTAAGGGTAATTGTCCAGGGTAAATTTTCACCAGGATTGAATTGTCCAGAGGACATCTCCGTGGGGAGGGAGATATCTTGGCGTTATTTAAAAATGACCAGAAATTTAAATAAAAAGCAATTTTTTCAGATGAAAGTAAGGAGCGACATTAAAGCTTAAAACAAACAGAAATTATTACGCATATGAGGGGGTTGCCCCCTCCTCAGCACCTCGCTCTTTACGTTAAAGTTTAAATTGTGTCCCAATTCTTTAAAAGCGACTCCTGACACACTGGAGTCGTTTAATTAGAAAAATAAATAGCTTTTTTGAAGTGCTGAAAACTTTATCGTAAAGAGGGAGATGTTGAACAGGGGGCAACCCCCCGCATATACGTAATAAATTCTGTTCACTTTAAGCTTTAATGCTGCTCCTTACTTTCAGTTAATTTTTTATTTTTTTTATTTAATCAATACTATAGGCTATACAATCTGTTTTCGCACAGATTTCTTTGATGTTTTCAAGATTATAGCTAGATGGGGATGCGGTTAAAAAAAGGGGATGCGTTGATCAAGACTCCACACTTAGATTAATAAGTGAGAAGTTTCTGAATTGTCAAGCCCCTTCAGTCCTGAGTTTTCTATAGTATAATATAGTTCAATAGTACATTCATTCAGCTGACAGAACAGCTTCAGTGAAGGTACTTTCCTGGTTTGATATACAATATAATTATGTTAAAAGACTCCACACTTATATTAATAAGTGAGAAGTTTCTGAATTGTCAAGCCCCTTCAGTCCTGAGTTTTCTATAGTATAATATAGTTCTATAGTACATTCATTCAGCTGACAGAACAGCTTCAGTGAAGGTACTTTCCTGGTTTGATATACAATATAATTATGTTAAAATGATAGATGCTATGTACGAAAATAACATTCCTGTTGTTAATGCAAGAACTGATGTAGAACGTGGATCAAAATTGATGAAGAATCAGGAGCTACTTAGAGTTGTTCTTTTCCCAGTTTATATTGATGATTTTGATGGAGTTCATATTTATGGAGCAATGTATTGAATGATTGTGTGTGTCAGAGGATTTGTGTGTCATAAATACTATTGTTAGCGAAGTAAATGGAATTTTTCAGGTTTTCAGGGTCGGGGTATCAGAGAATGTTATTTTAATGTTAAGAAGACTTGGCTGTTTAGATTTTGAATAAATGAAGAAGAGGGGATGATATTTAACGAGAAAATTGTCAAGTGAACAGCTTCAATTACCTAAATAGCACTATTTTGAAGCTTTCACACTAAACAGTAGCAGCTTTCCCATTCCCATAACTTAAAATTTTACGTTAGGTTGTATAATATTACGGAACAAATTTATTCTGTCACTTAGTCATTGCCAAGCAGATTCGAGCTGTACGTAGAATTTTACGTTATGCAGGTTTATGCCACGTTATGACAGGTCAACTAGCAACAAAATAAAGTTTCTTGATCAGCAATTAATGAATTTTGAAAATAAGTTAATAAGATTTTTAACGAAAGCCTTTTACATTTATCAGAGCTTAGATTTCACTTTCTATTCCGCATTTTGAATTTTTTAATTGCTTAATTATGATGAGTATGATGATTTTAGAGGATAATTATCATGGTTTTGTGCATCTTTACGTTAACTTGGTGTTGAAGGAATTGTTCAAGTATGAAGGGTTAAACTTAACCTAGCGTAACTTAACCACTTAGCACAGGAATAGACATAGTGTGAAAGGTACTTTAGCAGGGATGAAGGATGCATTGAAGGTACAAAAAGAAGAGGAGGAGGGTGGGGCATAATTTTTTTATGGAAGAGTAGTAAAATAAGTCTTAGAGCTAAGATCAAGAATCTAGAAGCCACGGTAAAAATAAGTATAGTTCTGAAACGGAGCAATTTAAAAGGATGGGGAAATTGGACTAGATTCAGAAAATTACCAGAAGTTAGCTTTGGTACACATTTGAATAAAGGCATATTAAACAATAAGCTATATGCCACTCGTTTGGCGCCTTAGACTAGTAAAAAAAATTGTTGTTTTCATGTGATTAATTTTCCTTACTTTCGCCTAAATAAATTTTTAATTTTTCCTGAATAAACTTTAGTTTATAATTTGTATTTATATATATTATCTTTTCTTCTCCTTTTTGCTCTTCTTTCTGTGACGGTGAGTATAAGTGTTATTCTTTCTCGTGGCTTACTTTTGTCTTTTGAATGGTTGGCAATAGTTTTTATTTATTTGTTTTTCCTTTCTGTTTTTGTTTTCTTTTTTTTTTTTTGTATAATCTGATTGTGACCAGTAGATTGTAGAAGGGTATAAGGTTACTTAATTTGAGAATAGTATGCAGAGAAATGAATTATGTTATGCTTTATTGATGTCTGATTTTTTTTCTTTGTCTTTTGTTTTTTTTTTTGTACTGTTTTTCTTCTTCTTATTATTTTTTATCTCAGTAAATAATTGGCTATTGTTCTCTGGAGCCTTTGGAGCTAAGGACCAAAGGCTAAGGAGCCTTTGGGGGGACTAGCACAGTGTATTATTGTATGTGTATTGATAATGAATAAAATCTTATCTTATAGGAAAATGTAGTTCAGCTATAGATGGGTTTAAAAAGGTTAGGATGACCTGGTCGTGTTTTAAGTACGATGAATGATAGGTTGTCAACGCTAAGGCTTTGTGACAATTCTTTTGGGGACAAACAAAAAGCAGGACGATTTTGAATGGGGTGGAAAGAAGCTATGAGAACAGCTTTAATTTAAGGGGGAAATAGAAACGGAGAGTTAATTGAGAAGTTATCAACGAATCAAGATGGAGGAAGAGCGTACGCAATTGTTTTGGCCTTTGGCCCGTGTTACTTATGTTGCTGTGATGAGTTATCAGTAGTAGTAGTAATGTACCATATAGTAACGTATATATAGTGATTATAATAAAAAAAAGAGAAGCAAGCAATGAATTCATTCAAATACTAAATAAAATACGACCTGAAACATAATTAATTAATCTGCACAAAAAGTAATTCCTTATTCTTATGCAATATAATTTACTTATTAAATTTAAATTTTATTAAATTTTACCCACTAATAAAGATTACCAGCAAAAAAGAGGGTATATTACATTACTAGAAATGACACGTAAAAATTATCTTTTTTTGTTAACTACTTATATCTTCTTTTTAATTAACTTCAATGACAGAGGGAAATGTAAAAAAAAGGCGAGGAATTGACTGTTTGTCCCAGATTGAGCCCAAGAAGAATTTCATCGCTTTAACACCAAAACCATGGAGCTAGCCCCAGTGGCAAGGACACTGAAATAAAGGTGAACCTGGAGGGGTATCAGGTTGGAAGGGTAAAAGGTAGGACCAAAGAAAGGGCAAGAGGCGAGCTATAAGCACTTCAGCTGCGACAATTACAAAAGGGTACTTTTTACAAAAAAAAATTCAAAAACACGTACGGAGGAAGTAATTTAAACTTATATTTGCAAAAAAAATTATTTCCTATTTCTTGAAGGCCGAAAACTCCTTTCCCGCACATCTTACCATTATAACAGCATGAAAGAGGTCAATCAATTTTTTCCCCTCCATGATAAGAGATGAGGTACTTTTATTCAAAAGAATGCCCATTCCATGCCTCTGGGGGAGAAATATGAATTTTGGAGTAAAAAAAGGAAAAAAGAAAAAAAAGGTCAGTAAATCGGGAAGAATGGAAAAACAATATGACACGAAAAACAGAAACTCAAAACAGAAACTCCTTTATAAAATTGGTCAATGAACATATCAGCATTAAAATTTTAGTTTTACATTAAACAATAAATCTTTTCTTAAAAGAATTTACGTTGAACTTAGAAATTTTAGTAAAACTAGTAAAATTTATAAAGAATGTGTTTTAAACATTTCTAAAACTTAACATCAATAATATTTTTACTGTCTTAATTTTACGAAAATTTTCCTATTTTTTTGTATTGTTTTTAACATAGCAGGATTTAATCCAGCCTATGGCAACGGACAACATGCAGCTACTCTGAAAATTCTTGCTTCGCGGACGTTCCTTCTTTATGGAAACGTTCCTCAGGAACTTCCTTGTTTGCGGACATTTTCTTGTTTTTTTTTTTCACAAAGATAAATTTTTAGATTATCATAACTGCATTGATAAAATCAATCAATAACTCGGTAAGAAAAAATCAAATTGTTAGAAGAATTGCTCAAGACCTGACTACATGGCCGGAGATTAATCAGTCAGAATAATTTTGTAGATATTTTGGAGACTAAAACGTGACCAACGAGATACCATTGGGAAAATCAAGTTCTTCATAGGAACCGTTTTTTGAATTGTCAAAAGCTTGGAGTGTGATGTAAATGGGAAACAGTTCTTGGAAATGTTCTTTTTATGACTAAGAAAAAGATTTCCTCTTTTTTTGCGAGAAATATTGGAATTCTAGAGTGATGCAATTCTGCTGGAGCAATTCATTAAATTTTCTTAAGCATGCTTCTTATTTTTCCAATAATAGAATAAAGTGAAACGTTTAATAGGAATTAGTAGCATTACTGAATAAATTTTAGATAGACTGTTTTGCTAATAGGCATAAAAAGGCAAAAGACACTTTATTATAAAAAAAGACTAACAATAATAAAATGTGAGGATCCGTCCACGGATTCAGTTGTATTGCAGAATTTAATTCAAAAGAGGAAGCAAACTATAATACAGATACGTCGAAGTGTGGATTAATATCCTACTAGACGCTTGGTCTTTTCTGATTTTAATATCAAATTCAGCCCATAAGGAATTCCAAACTGAGGTTCCATACTTTTAACCGACGTCAAATACTAAAATGGGTCTTTTGGAAGAAAAGAAAAAGAGAATTGACAACAACAATGAAATTAACTAAAGAGATTTACTAAAGGATGATAAGGTGAAAATCGGTTAAAGGCTGAATCTGATAGTTCTCTATGCACCAAAGCCACCTTAGCTGTTATATCAGGCGCTCCGACCTTACGAGTTATTTTACCATTACTATGCCAAGGGGGGAGATAAAGTAAAATTTATGATACCTAAATTAAAGAGACCGGAATTGCTTAAAATCTTTAAAAGGGGGTAAATACCAGAAAGACAGAGGATAGAATGGTCAAAATAAGCCTATCCAGTGCAAGTCTATTATACGTTGTTTGATGTTTATTAAACTATATACAATAATATAATATAATGGTAATACAGTTAAGGGCCAGAAGTAGGGCTGCCTTTTTGTAAAATTATCCTTTTCTGGTTTTTTGACTTGTTTACAAGTCTACATTTATAATTATCTCTGTTATAATCATTTGTATAAAAATTACTGAATTGAGGGTTTTTTGTTCTTCAAGGGACGTTAGTTGATGAAATTTTGTGTTATTTAACGTTATTTCGAACTAGGTGCTTGAATACACAGGAGACCACGATGGGTACAGCGTAGGTTAATATAATGGGCCCTAAAATGAACCAATGCACAAGGAAATATGGTGAATCCTCTTACTACGATTTTTTTTCTTTATCAAAGTTAAATCCCTATCAAACATGAAACTGCTTCTTCTGTGACGGTACCATTGGAAGACAGATTTCAGCGTACGGACTGAATGTCCTATAGATTTCTAAATAAACGTTCACTGTCTTTAATAAGTTCACGCTGAAGAAGCTCTTCTAATATTATTTTCAATATCCAACCCCACCCCCGCCAGAGGCACCTAAACAGAAAAAATTAGGTCAACATGTCTGTTTTAAGGATAGTAGAGATGATTGCAACGATCTTTTGGAGCGTTTACTGATATGATGGGGGAACATCTATAAAGAACTCTACAGGATATTCAGTCCATAAAATATTTCGGTTCGTGGCACTACTTCACTGACTAACAAGTTTCAAGTTCAGAAGGTTAAAAAAAAAAAAATAAATAAAAAAAAAATAAAATAAAATAAAATAAAAAAGTAATTCCTTATGCCTTGGTGCGCGTCTGGTTCCTTGACATCAACAGCAACAACTAATAAATGCATTACCTCCACCTGTGTTTTCTAGCCTCAGCTTCAAACTGCCATTTAAAAACAATAAAATTAACCCAAAATTTCCTCTACTCGCGTCACCCGCAGTATGAGTATTAAAAATAAATTAAAAGTGATTCAAATAATTTCCAACAAAGTAATAAGTAAAGAGATAACTGTTAGTTATTAGTATTCAGATATTGCTTTACTTTCTCTTTGAAGGAGCCGAGAGACCCAAATGATTGCTGGTGCCGTGGAAGGGAAATCCAGAATTATTGATGCGTTTCTAAGTTTTGTTGTACCACACCTCCCCCCCCCCCAAAAAAAAAATCCTGATTACATTCTTGACCTTATGCGTAACATCAATGATGTGGAAATATAACAATGATCGTGCGTTCAAACCGTGAATTTCTGATGTTAGCCATGTTTATTTTTAAATGACAAGGTTAGCAGATTAAATGACAAGGGTAGAAAATTCAATTGTAAAAATATTGCGAATCAAAAATTTTCGGCTATTTTTACTGGTAGAAAATTTTGCACAAGAGACCCGTTCTGGTATTTGCTCTTTTCGTGGGTCAAAACTTGACAGGGCAAAAACGGGTGAACAAAACGTCGGGTTGGAAAGTTGTGTTTATACGACTTCCCTTTCTTACATGCACTTAAGGAATACTTTGATTGACAGATAAAAAAGTTATAAACACACACTAACAGAATTAAAGTAAAATTTTTTAAACCTCTCCATTTTTACCCACTGTTGTATATACCAATATGGGGTGAATAATAGTTTTTAAAGCACTGAATGTGTCATATTGTAAGGAAAAAAGAACATAACACCTGATTGGTTGTTATGTATGATTTTTCGCCAATAAAAAGAACGAAACCTTTTGAGTCGCAACATTTTTCCAGTTAAACTCGCTGTTTGTTTATTGTTCTATAGAGTAAATTTTTGTCGGTTGTATTGACTCCAAATTTGGGGTAACAGGAGATATTAGTAGCTCCAGAGAAGGAAACACATTATTGAAATAAAAACTGTAGGCTACCTTTAGATTTTTTAGTTATGTTTTTTTTTTCGAAATAGCCTATTATGTTCGAGTATGTCCTCCCTGATTGTCCTAGATATCGTCCTAATGTAATTTATTTTTGTGCTATTTTTCATCTCGTAATACGTCTTGTGTATTTGTCAACGGGTAGCTGCATTCTTAAATTGTCAAAAACATTACGTCTATGCCACTGTAATAGAATTGAGTAATAAATTTTTTAAGGTGATTTAAATGTGTGGATAGCAATGGAAGGATATATGATAATCTCGTTAATACAAACAAGCTGTATATTAGCCTATAAAGTAAAAATTTAATTATTGTCTTTTAGTTGTCGAACCATCAGAGGTGGGGTGGGGTGTATTGTTGCAAACATGAATAGGATATAAGGAGAAAGGATAAAATAAGGAACCTAAGGGTTTTTTTTATTTACATGTTTCCTTTCCATGGAGCCGCAGATATCCTATTTCACCCCAAATTTGACTCAAAAGAATAAAAAAAACTGCATCGTTTTTAGTTTTGTCTAAGTTTAAAGAGATTTAGAATTAATTTTAAAATTTCATTTCATGGAATATTTGTATTCGTGACCTGTCTGGATCCATATTCACTAATTAGATACTGACAAGTTTAGTGGGTAAACTTTTAGTCTTGACGGAAAATTTTTTAATAAACAGAATGTATTCCATGAATAAAATGATCAATAAACTGGTGAAAAAATTAATAAAAACTTGTACACAAAAATTTTTTACTTTTAGTTAAATTGACTTACCACAATTAAAAGCCCAAGCCAATATAGCGAAAAATCCCTTAAACTTCATTTCTAAAGTAAAACTAATTTTTCGCAAATTAAAGACACTTTCCACTTATTCCTTCACCTTTTCGTTGATGGTTTTTAACTAAACTTAGTTTTACTACTATCTTACGCGATGGCACTTGAAGAGATCTTAGCGCATACGTAGCGGTCTTCCTCAAAGGATCTAGACTCCGCCCGTGAGAAACCTGTACCCAAGGGCGGAACCAAATTTACCAGCAGAAGTAGCGAGCGGTAATAACAGAGAAATAAGCTGTTATTTCATAACAGCCACCAGTAAATTACTATCTGATGCTAAATTAGTGTATGAATATTGTTCTTGCTGTTATTATTCAATGTTATTAAATAATATTTTTTTTTTTTTAACTGAAAGTAAGGAGCGACATTAAAACTAAAAACGAACAGAAATTATTCTGTATATGAAAGGGGCTGTCCCCTCATCAACACCTTGCTCTTTACGCTAAAGTTCTTATTATTTAAAAAAATAGAGTTGTTAGCTAAACTTGATATTTAACCATCTAAATTTGATGAAACTTGTATATTTGAAATCAGCATAAAATCTGATTCTTTTGATGCAGCTATTGGTATCAAAATTCCGTTTTTAGAGTTTCGGTTACTATTGAGCCGGGTCGCTCCTTGCTTACAGCTCGTTACAAAAAGATTGGAGGGCAGCAAACCCCCCTACAGTACCCATTTCCCCCCAAAGTCGCCCGATTAAAATTTTGAGACCTCTCTGCGAAGGAAAGCTTCCGGGGGTGAACTTTCCAAGGGAAATTTTACAAGGGGGGAATTAGCCGGAAATCCTATACGAAATCCTTCCAAGTAAAGAAATCGTATACGAAATCCAAAGTAAGACAAAGTCTTACTTTGTCTTTTCCGATCAAACCATTACGGAGATGTTCCGAGGGAAATTTGGTGCAGATATAGTATTTTATGGAGGACTTTCCCATGGGAGGGGGGATTTTACGCAGGAAAAGCTCTCTGTGGGGGAATTTACGTGGAGGAAACTTTACATTGGGGGTGCAGGGGAAATTTCTTCACGTGGGGTTATGTCAGACATGATTTGAAGAACGATTAGAATTAAATTATTTTTCAAATGAAAGTAGTCTAAGGAGAATTTTTCAGGCGGAGTCGGAGTCGTCCGTAAGAAAATTTCCTGGGGGGTTTTTAGCGAGGATGGAATTGTCTGGGGAATTTTCAGGGGTGGTGGGGGTATTTTAGGTGGTATGAACTTTACTTTGAGGAATTTTCCGGTAGGGGGAAGGAATTTTGCATGGAAAGGAGCTGGATTTCCCGGCATTATTTGTAAAACGATAAGAAATCAAATAAAAAAATTAAAAGTTTTTCAACTGTAAGAAGGGAGCAACATTTATACTTAAAACAAACAGAAATTATTCCGTGTATGAGGGGGTTGCCCCTACTCAATACCTCGCTCTTTACAATAAAGTTAGACTTTCTGTCCCAATTCCCTAAGAACGACTCCTGAAACACAAGAGCCATTTAGTTAGAATAAGAAGTTTTTGTTTAATTTCTAAAATCCTTTAGCGTGAAGAGCGAGGAGTTGAGGAGAAGGCAAGCCTCCTCGTATACGGAATGATTTCATTTCATTTTAGGTTTTAATCTTGCTCCTTATTTTCAGTTGAAAAAATCTTGTTTTTATTTCTAATTTAGTTATTTAAAAAGGTCATTAGCCTATATACTGGAAATTTGGCACAAACCCAATTAATCATTTCAGGGTTCCTGTCGTTATCAATTGACGGGATAAATACAGAGGTCATTGGGGTATTAAAATCATAATTTAGAATTGTTTTTCGAAATCGGGACTCAAAACCTCCAGTTTGGGGTTTTAGACCCTGAAAAGTTAATTGGCTATATCAGAGTTTTTATTCTCTGGCGTTTTGACCCTCTTTGGGCAATGGTGGGGATGGAAGACGTGATTGACTCTTTAATATTGCATATTATTTCATTTCAATTTAGTCATTAACTATTTGGTTGGACGGGGTAGGGTTGTAATGTATAAACTGAATTATAGGGTCAACATTTTAGCAACTTTCAAGGTGAGTTTCTCTAACAATTTGGGGTTACATCGATGTCCCCCAGGAACACCAAAAAAGAGACCAGAAGAACAGTGCCGTCCAAGAGACTAGAAGACATTAAAAAATTTGAATAAACAGAAAAATCTGAAATATTCCCAAATAAAAAACAATAAAAGTAAAGCTATTTGTTGCACTTGCTTTCCGTACCTTTCTCGAAAACACCCCGATGACACTCAAAGTGCTGCTCCTCTATACCTGTCTAGCTTTTTTGTGTGTAAGCATATGATTGGGATCTTTTGTGATATACAGAAAAACTTTCGAATTTTTCTAAAATAAAAGAATCCTAAATATCACACTGTATATAGCCTTTTTATATCAGACTTAGTCCAAAAATATTCCCAAACAAAGGCTATAGATAAATTTCAGTCCTCGTCCCTAATCTCCTATAGTAATATCTCTAGGCTCATTAAAAGCTAAAAAAAAGTGGACATAAGATTTATTTTTCAAGAATATAGGGGTATCCCCTCCTCCTCCAGTCCAAATGTACTCCCCCAAAAATGATACTCCCCTATATCTTTCCACATCGTTTGCCGGTAAGAATATGATTGTGATCTCTTATGAGTTACAGAGAAACTTTTAATGTTTTTAAAATAAAAGAACCCTGCATACCAGCAGCGGACATGTCCGCTGCTTCCGTATTACAGGCTTAGGCCTAAAACATTCCTGAAAGGAAGGGGGACTAGAGATAAATTTCTGTCCGCGTCCCTAATCTCATTCAGTCAAGGCCATATCCAAGGGGGAGGGGTTAGAGGGGTTGAACTCCCCCCCCCTGAAATGTTTGTCTGACTCTTAAAAACGTAAAAAATGGACATAAACAAATTTTGTATGCATTTTTGAGGTTTTTTGTGTAAACCCCCCTCCTCCCCAAAAAAAATTCCAGTAAAACCCCCTTTGAAAAAGATCCTGGGTACGGTCTTGCCTTCAGTATTTGTCTCTAGGATCACTAAGAATTAAAGAATTTGGGTATAAGACTTTTTTTTTCAAGGCTACAGGGAGATCACCTCGTCCCCCATACACAAGATCCAACAGCCCTCCTCTCTTTAGTGTTGCACAATTATTTATCCCTATTCACATTTAAATACAAAAAACAAGGTTTTTTACTGAAAGTAAGAATCAGCATTAAAACTTAAAAAGAACAGAAATTATGAATATGAGGGGGTTGCCCCCTAATCATTGCATTGCTCTTTACGCTAAAGTTTGACTTTTTGTTCCAAATATTTAAGAATGACCCATTAAACACAAGGACTGTTTAATTAGAATATTGAGCTTTTTTTTTAAAGTTCTATAGAAAGGAACTTTAGCGCAAAGAGCAAGGTATTGAAGAGGGGGCAACCCTTCATATACGGAATAATTTCTGTTCGTTTTGGGGTTTCAATGCTGCTCCTTACTTTCAGTTAAAAAAACTTGTTTTTATTTAATTTCTGATCGTTTTTCAAATAATACAGCTAAATCTGCCTCACCCTCCATGATATATGCCCCCTCTCACAGAAAAAGCTCCTCAGTGGAAATTCCATTCAACGTAAAATGCACCCTCCCCCCCGTCAAGCTCCCTCCAAACAGCTCTATCCTTGCTGAAAATACCCCCACCCCGTATTTTTTGCAGAAGATTCAGCCTGAAAAATTCTCTTTAGCATACTTTTTTACTCCGCAAATACCCCCTTCCGTGGAATTTTTTTTCCCGAAAATCAAAAACGCGGAAAATAGCCCACGAATATTTTCCCAGGAACGTTTCTACATACAAAACTGAGTTGGCAAAGAATGTAAGAGAATTAAAATGAATTTCGTATAGGAATTCTGTAAAATTCCCCCCCCCAGTGTACTAGAAATTACCCTCCCTAAGGAAGATAATTCCTATGAAAATTTACATCAAGCTCAATCCCCCCCCCAAAAAATGTCTGTATACTTGCCAATAACAATTACTATACGTAAGCAATGAGCGAATTTTATAACTTACAGGCCTTTCACCACGGACTGTGGGGAGTCATTTTACTTCTAAAGACATAGTTATTTGATCTTTCAACTAAACTGAACAAAATGGCTATCTCAAAATTTTGATGAGATTACTTTGGGGGAAATGGGCGTGGGAAGGGGTCCAGCGGCCATCCAATCTTTTTGATCACTTATAAAGAGCACTAGAAATTTTAATTTCCATTTGAATTTGCCCTCTTCCAATCTTCTAGGACCCTTATTTCAATACGATCACCCCTGAAAAAAAAAAAAAAAAAAAAAAACACGCATCTGTGATCTATATTCTGGCAAAAAAAGCAAAATTTTAAATTTTTGTTTATATGAGATTTAAAGTTCTACAGTAGAGTTCTCTGGAACACTGAATATGATGGTTTGATTTTCATTGGGATTCTTTGAGTTTCAGAGGGTATTTCCCCCCTATTTCAAAAATTAGACAAATTTTCTTAGGCTTGTAACTTTTTATGAGTAATATTAAACTTTATGGTTTTTATGTATTTGGAATCAACAAAAAAAAAATGATTCTTTTGATGTGTTTTTTGATATCAAAATTCCATTTTTTAGGGTTTCTGTTACTTTTGAGCCAAGTCGCTCCTTACTTACAGTTCTTTACCGTGAACTTTTTGATGTGGGCAAGCCTCAAATGAATCAACTCGTAGTTCAATGAAGCTTTAAAATAAATATCTATATTAACCGTTTACTTTGTATGGACTACGTGTATGTTTGTGAAGAAATGTGCCACCGTGCAGAAATACTGTAGGGACTATTTTGTAAATAGGGACTTGAAACCTCAGGAATAGAGTTCTTTGATATGTTCAAGTTAATGGTGAGTTTTTCATTAAGATCACTTACCGTTACCGTTTTGGTGTTATGTCCCTTTTTCAAAAATCAGGATAATTTTCTCCGGCTCGTAACTTATGTGTGCAACTTGAAACTCAATTAATTTTACATATTTAGAAACATCATAAAAAGCTGATTTTTCTTATGTATACATATAGTTCTCAAAATACCATTTTTTAGCATTTTGTCTTCTAATAGGATGAGTTACTTCTTAATTACAGTTTGCTATTACGAACTATTTGATGTGCTATCTATGTACCGCGGGAAATCAGAGATGGAAAAAAATCTCTCCAAATACTGGTCAAAATGGCATAAACTATCTTATTCAATTAATATATGTACGACATTAAAAGAAATCTTTCAGTTTATGTCAGAAAAGGGAAATAAAATTCGAACGCGATCCACCATCAAAGCCATAACTCAGAAGCTCAGGCCGATTTCACAGATTTTCGTTCACCCATCAAAAAATTGATTTCCGGCAAATTCTTGGTTGATTCCAAATTACAAGTTTGGTAATCTATTAAATTTCATTTCGAACCATCAAAAGGGCAATTAGCGTCCTAATGGCTGTCATGATCCATGGGCCCCTGCGGAGGTAGCCGAAAAAATTACGACTCGGTCAGCCGTGACTGAGTGTAGTGGGTATTTTACAACATGATAAGCCTTGTTTATTGCTTGGTTTAATCCCTACCAACTAAAACCCCTGGGTTTTTGTTTTATCGTTTTTTAAAAGGCGATAAGGCGTGCAAGTTATGTTAAATTCATGCTTTTGAAATGAATTTGGCGACAGACGATTTTTCCCACATTTCAGATACTGGTAAAGATACTTTACCAAGTACGATAAGATACTTTACCAGTTAGATACTTTCGTTTTAATATACTTAGGTGCTATATGGGTTCTAGGCGTTTACCCCCCCCCCTTCCGGCGAATAGCCCCCCCCCCCCGGAAAATACCCCCCCATGAAAATACATCCCCAAAAATTCCCCCCGTGGAAAATACCCCCCCCCCGTGGAACATACCCCCAAGAAAATACCACCCTCCCGGAAAATACCCACTCCATGGAAATTACCCCCCCCCCCATCCCTCAGAAAATACCACCCTCCCGGAAAATACCCACTCCATGGAAATTACCCCCCCCCCATCCCTCAGAAAATACCCCCGGAAAAGCCCCCCCCCCCATGGAAAATACACACACCCCTCGGAAAATACCTCACCGGAAAATACCCCCCCCCCCGAAAAATACCCCCCTCCCACGGAAAATACCCCCCAGTCGAAAAATACCCCCCCCCCCCCGCGGAAAATACCCTCCAGAAAATAAGCTCCTGAAAAATAACCCCCGACAAATGGGCATTTTAAGTGAGAATTTTACAATAGATAGATAGATAGATAGATCGTGTATTTCAAAAAGCCCAAGAGCCATATACACACAAAAAATATGAAAATAGAAAAATTACAACAGAGCAAATTACAAACACACATTAGGCCTAACATGAATACATAGCGAAAAATACCTTCTGGTAAAATACCAAAAAAAAATAACTTTAATTCCATATAATTAATAATAATTAATTGTAAAAACATTTCCTTCTTTTTAACCCCTTCTCTATGTACGCACCAATACGAAATATTGAGGTTGGATTACTACTTTGTAAAATATTTGGAAGCAGCAAAACAATCCCATGTAAGTAATTTTCCCTTAAATCAGAGAGCACCGGGCACTTTCGGAGAAAATGGTCCAAATCTTCGTCCTCATCCCTACAAAGAGGACACACATACTGACCATCAGGATGTACTATCCCCCTGTCGAACACCATTTGCCTGCTCTGGATTGGCGGGCAATTCGCGCTAAGCTGAATCCATCGACATAAAATCATAGCCGGTAAATTGAATTTAAAATAAATTTCCTCTCCAAAACTAGGTTTAACCTGATTATAATGATTCAATGTAGCAGAATTTAAAACCAGCCCTTGCCAATACTGAATTTCTTGACCCTCTAAGATAAATCGTACCTGGCTTACTAAATTTGTTGGTAGATCAGGGGAACCAAGACTGGCACTCCATAAGTAAGCCATTCCCACACTTTCCAGTAATGACCTAATTTGGGATGGCCACGACCTTTTCGAATCATAGCTCAACATCTGATAATAAGCAGCACTTACTAGTCTATCTTCATTACACCTAATGATCTTCAACCAAAATCTAAGCATCAAAATAGACCTACGTAGTTTTAACGAAAACAGGCCCATATCACCTTTCAGAACCTGTGAATGAGTTGTCTGATGTAATCCAAATAGTCTTTTATAATACTGGACCTGGAGGGACTCCAACTTCTGTGCTACTTCTCCGCCCCAAATCTCCGCTCCATATTCTAATACTGGTAAAATTTTTGTATTAAATATTCTTTTATGCATTTTTAGGTTTTTAATTCCCATTATCGTCGGATTTCTAAAAATTGCAGACATGGCCACTTTACCTCTGTTAATTAATTTATCAACATGACTCTTTAAACTTCCATTTTCCGATAAAACAAATCCTAAATATTTTATTCTTTTACTTACTTTAAGTTCCTTATTATTAAATTTAAATTTATAATTATCTTCGCCACTTGTTTTAATTTTTTTTAAAATAACAACTTCACTCTTTTCAACATTCAGCCTAGTTTTTTCATCTGCAAATAATCTTCTATAAGACTCAAAAGCGTCCGCAGATCATGCGGTGTGCTAGCTACCAAGGCAATATCATCTGCAAATAATAGTAGTGATAGTTTATGGGTCCCTAGACTAACTTTCGGAGCCCATCTATTCTCTAGATAATCAACAACATCATTTATAAAAATATTAAACAATTTAGGAGAAAGACTGCTGCCTTGTTTTACACCCAGCTTAATATTAAAAAACCTAGAAAACCTGTTACCAACTAACACGATTCCACTCACACAAATATACATACTCACTATCAACCTCACAAACAAATGAGGGAGGCCAATTCTAACCAGGGCATCCTTTAATAGCTCTCTGTCGACACTGTCGAACGCCTTGAGGAGGTCCAGAAATCCCACATAAAGACAAGTTTTTCCCTTTCCGTATTTATCAATTAATGCCTTTCAAATAAATATTGTATCTACCGTCCCGTACCCTGTTCTAAAACCTCCTTGTTCTTCATGTATTATATTATTTTTATTTAACCATTCAGAAAGCCTTGTATCTAGTATTTTCTCCATTATCTTACTTAAAGCAGGGACTAGCGCTATTAAACGATAATTTATGTGCAACTTAAGGTTACCTCTCTTAAAAAGCGGCATATGCAATGATCTCTTCCACTCATTTGGCCAATGTCCTGAAGTTAACACCTTATTTCACAGAAAAACAATTATCGACATAAAAATTGAAAGAAAATTCTTAAATAACGTTATTGGTACACCAGCAAAACCCGTAGCCAAACCTCCTTCTAAATTCTTGTATACAAACTTAACCTCATCATTACTCACTTGTCTTACTGAATCATAATCATGGTCCTTCATGGGATAAACAACCTTCTATGTTGTATGTGTTACCTCTTGTAATTCTGCGCAATCACTTTCCATGCTTTCTAGGTAATCAGGCCATGAGTTGGCGTCTGGAGCCACCTGTGTGTTTCCTTTTACATTTCCAATATAATTCCTTATATAACCCCAAAATTTCTTAAAATCATTATTTCTAAAATAATTTGCAATATCCAGTTTCTTCTTAATCTCAAACTTTTTTTTTTCCTTTTAATTAACCTTTTGTAATCTCTTCTTTTATCTTTATATTCGCTATCTTCTTTTATCTTCTTTTATCTTCAGGTTTATCACATTCTTTTAAAAGATTTAATAAATATCTGACCTTTTCTTTCATTAACTTACACTCCAAATCAAAATATCGCTCGTTTTTATTTTCTTTTTTATTCAGATTACACGATTGTGCACAACTGCAAATTATTTCATTTAACTCCATAATTACACCATGTATATCTTTTCCATCTTCTTCTAACGCTTTCAACTTATTTGTTATATGCAGCTTCATAAGCTCCTTTTTAAATTTTTCAAAATCATTATCATTTAAATCATATCTAATTCTTTTTCCTAAGCCCTCTAATCTAAGCTTCCCATTAGATAAATTTCTAACTTGAGGAACAACATCCTGAAGCTTCCCAGTCTTCAGCTCAAGCTTAATAGCTCTATGATCAGATCCAGCTAAATCTAGTACATCAATATCAATCAATTCAGGTACAAATTTCGTATTAATCAGCACATAATCTACAACACTTGGAGTTGGGCCCGAAAGGCAATTGAACTCGCCCAGACCCTTATCATTTCCAAACCTTCCATTCGCAATGATCAGACCATGTTCCCCGCAAAGCGCCAAGAGCTTTCTTCCCCAAACATTTATTTTTATTTTTTCATCCTTATTACTTCGCGGTAATCTACAACAAATTGGGACCAAATCCCCTAAATCTGGAATTAATAAATCTGGAACCTCAACCTCAACGCCGGTATAAGCATTGAAATCCCCCATCAAAACGCACTCAAAATCACTATAACTTTCTTGTATTAGCGACAATTCAGCATCTAAAATTTCCCAAGTATTTTCTCGATTATAAGAACTATTTTGTGGAGGGATATACACAACGCCCAAAATTAATCTCTTCCCACATTTAAAACAAATACGTAGCCAAAGTAAATTTTCAGATCTACTATTAACTCTTTCATAACCATCAATAGCTGATGATTTAATCAAAACCAAAATACCACCATAATGTCTATTATTTTTTGCTGGTTTACGCACAACCTGTTCAACCAAATACCCTGGGAGAGATGATATAGGAGATAGGAATATGATAAGCCTTGTTTATTGCTTGGTTTAATCCCTACCAACTAAAACCCCTGGGTTTTTGTTTTATCGTTTTTTAAAAGGCGATAAGGCGTGCAAATTATGTTAAATTCATGCTTTTGAAATGAATTTGGCGACAGACGATTTTTCCCACATTTCAGATACTGGTAAAAATACTTTACCAAGCATGATAAGATACTTTACCAGTAAGATACTTTCGTTTGAATATACTTAGGTGCTATATGGGTTCTAGGCGTTTGCCCTCCCCCCCCCCCGGTGAATAACCCCCCCCTCGGAAAAACCCCCGGAAAATACCCCCCCCCCCATGAAAATACATCCCCGAAAATACCTCCCCCGGAAAATACCCCCCTGCGGAAAATAACCCCCCCCCCCGCAGAAAATACCCCCAAGAAAATACCACCCTCCCGGAAAATACCCACTCCACGGAAATTACCTCCCCCCCCCCGCCACCGCGGGAAATACCCCCCACCGTGGAAAATACCCAACCCCTCGAAAAATAACTCCCCAGAAAATACCCCCCAGAAAATAGCCCCCGCGGAAAATACCCCCCATGGAAAAGAACCCCCCCCCCCGAAAAATACCCCCCCCCCCACGGAAAATACCCCCCAGAAAATAAGCTCCTGGAAAATAACCCCCGAATAATACCACTTTTATTGTTTTAAAAAATTAAGTTGTGAAACAGAGTCAAACTTTAGCTTAAAGAGCGAGGCGTTGAGGAGGGGACAGCCCCTTTCATATACGGAATAATTTCTGTTCGTTTTAAGTTTTAATGTCGCTTCTTACTTTCAGTTTTAGTTGATTTCTGAACATTTTTGAATTAATCAGCTTTGATTTTGGCTCACCATACAAGAATAATTAAAACGAAATTTGCATATTAGTTTTCTTTTTTTGGCTAATTGCCTTTCTCGAAATTTTGTTCTGACGTAACTTACGAATTAACTTACGTAACGAATGGGAGGGTTCGCTCCCTAGTCAATACCTCGTTTTTTAGGCTAAAGTCTTTTAGTGCTTTCAAAAGACCTATCTATTCTAATCAACTCGCCTTTGTGATTCAGGAGTTTGTAATTCGAACAAAATTCGAACTGAGAGGGACGAACCCTCTCATATACGTAATAACTTCTGTTCGTTTTAAGTTTTAATGTTGCTCCATATTTTCAGTTGAAAAAAACCTGTTTTTTTATTTAATTTCTGATTGTTTTTTAAATAATGCCTGGGAATCT
Source organism: Artemia sp. Qi Xiang Cuo (assembly GCF_049724085.1). Lineage (NCBI taxonomy): Eukaryota > Metazoa > Arthropoda > Branchiopoda > Anostraca > Artemiidae > Artemia > Artemia sp. Qi Xiang Cuo. The sequence goes on from NC_142799.1 coordinate 5,407,777, forward strand.
GGCGCCCCTTCATGGAAATGTTCCTTCCCCCAATGAAATATCCTCCATGGAAAGATCCTCCTCCTTAACCCCTACTCCGGCCCCGACCCCTCACTAGAAAAAAATTTGATCCTTAAAACACCTGTATACTTCCCAATAACCAATAGTAAATGCAGACAATGGGCAAAGTTTATAACTTGTAGCCCTTCCCCCGGGAACTGTGGGAGATTAAGCTATCTTCAAAGACATATTTATTAGATTTTTGAATATGCTGAACAAAATGGCTATCTCAAAATTTTGATTGGGTGACTTCGGGAGAAAAATGAGCGCGGGAGGGGGCCAAGTAGCCCTCCAATTTTTTTGGTCGCTTAAAAATGGCACTAGAACTTTTAATTTCCGTTCGAATGAGCCCTCTCACAATATTATAGGACCACTGGGTTTATACGATCACCCCCCCCCCCCAGAAAAAAAAAAAAAATAAATAAACACGCATCCGTTATCCTTCTCCGGGCAAAAAATAAAATATCCCACAGTTTTACAGATAGGAGCTTGAAACTTCTAGAGCAGGGTTCTCAGATACGCTGAATCTAATGATGTGATTTTCATTAAAATTCTATGATTTTTAGGGTTTTTTCCCCCCTTTTTTCAAAAATAAGGCCAATTTTCTTAAGCGCGTAACTTCTAATAGGTAGGACTAAAACTTGATGAAACTTATATATTTGAAATCAGTATAAAAACCTGATTCTGTTTTTTATAATCAAATATTGGTATCAAAATCCTGTTTTTTAGAATTTCGGTTACTATTGAGCCGGGTCGCTCCTTACTTACAGTTCGTTACCACGAACTGTTTGAAAATGTGGAACTTTATACTTTTTGGCAGAAGAAAGATCACGATGCTTGTTTATTTGTTGTTGTTTTTTTATGTTTTCTCCAGGGGTGATAGTATCGACCAAGTGGTCCTACAACGTCTCGAGATATGTCATTCGAACGGAAATTAAAAGTTCTAGAGCCCTCTTTTAAGTGAGCAAAAAATTGGAGGGTATCTAGGCCCCCTCCCAGGCTCATTTTCCCCAAAGTCACCGTATCAAAATTTTGAGATAGAAAGTTTGTTCAGTATTGGCGAAAAATCTAATAACTACGTCTTTGAGGATGATTTAATCCCCCACAGGCCCCAGGGGAAGGATTGCAATTTATGAGCTTTGCCCATTGTTTATATATAATATTGGTTACTGGGAAGCGTACAGACGTTTTCAGGGGGATTTTATCTGGTGGGGGGGTCGTGGTAGGGTGTTACGTGGGAGGATCTTTCCATGGAGGAAATTTTCATGGGGAAAGAGAATCTCCACGAAGGGGCTTTAATTTAATCAGAAATTAAATTGAAAAAAAACAAGTTTTTTCAATTGAAAGTAAAGAGTAACATTAAAACCTCAAACAAACAGAAATTATTATGTATATGAGGGGGTTCGTCCCCTCCTCAATAACTCACACTTTACGCTAAAATATTTTTAGTAATTTCAAAAGAGCTATTTATTCCAACTAAACGGCCTTTGTGATTCAGTGGCCATTCTTATAGAATTGGAACAAAATTCGAAGTTTAGCGTAAAGAGTGAAATATTAGCGAGGGGGCAAACCCCCTCATATACGTAATAACATTATACTAATCTAGAAGTTCGAAACGTTAGCTAATTCGTAAGTTACGTTTATTGCTAATAGAAACATTTTTTGCTAATAGAAACATTCGTCAATAAAATTAAAAATGCTCTTTTTAACTAACTAAAAAAAAAAAAAAAAAAATCTAAGGCAATTAGACCCCCTCTCCCGTTCGTTCTTTCCTCAAAGTAGTCCTATCAAAATTTTTAGAAAGCCATTTAGCCAAAAATAAATAAAATGAATGTGCAAATTTAGTTTTAATTATTCATGTACGGTGAGACAAAATAAAAACATGCACTAATTGAAAAATCATTCCGAAAGTAAATGAAAAAACAAGTTTTTTTAACTAAAAATAAAGAGCAAACTTAAAACTTAAAATGAACAGAAATTAGTCCGTACATGAAAAGGGCTGTCCCCTCCTCAAGGCCCCGCTCTTTACGCTAAAGTTTTTATTGTTATAAAAAGTAGCGTTTTTTAGTATTAAGGGAATTAGCATTAACACAGTGCATTTTGAATTATTCTTAAGGCAACATTTAGTTTTTAAACATAATGGGAAAATTAGAGGGTGGGCGAGGAAGGGGGATTATTTTCCCTCCAACCACTTTCGACTATTAAAAAGGGCATTAGTCCTGTCTATTTTTAATCGAATGGGCCTTTTTCGAAGTTCCTACGACAACTCCTTCGATACGAAGTGCCCTGGTCTAAACAACAACAAATAAAAAATATAGTACATTGTACTCAGATCGATCTTTACAATAAAAATGTCAAGCTTTCCAATCATTTTCGACTATTAAAAAGGGGACTAGGCCTTTCGATTTCCAATCGAATGAGCCCTTTTTGAGTTTCTACGACAACACTTTCTATAAACACCTTATATAACCCCAGGGCATAAATTACAACCCTTACCCTAAGGGCTGTTAGGGTACTTGTCAGTAGAAAGGCCTCAGGAGGTCCCACGGGGACTCCTTATTTGGGCATAGAGTCATTAGGGAGAACACGTGGTTAATGGGGTCAATGACCTAAAGTCAGTCATTAATCAAATTGTTTCCGGGCAAAGTTTAATAATGTCTGACAGGTACTGTCAATCATTAATCAAATTGTTTCCAGGCGAAGTTTAATAATGTCTGACAGGTGAATTCAAGATTGATTGATATGTCACGAAAGGGGAATTAATTTGTTGTTTCTAAGGGGAATTATTGATTCAAGAAAGGTGAATTAATTTGTTGTTTCTAAGGGGAATTATTGATTCACGAAAGGGGAATTAATTGTTGTTTCTAAGGGGAATTATTGATTCAAGAAAGGGGAATTAATTTGATGTTTCTAAGGGGAAGGTGGGGAAGAGATATATTGATTGCGTAATCGAAGGGAGAGAATTCTTTAAGAGTTTATTTAGGGTAAGGGATGTAACTTATGTCCTGGGGTTATATAAGGTTTTTATAAACAGTTAAGAGTTTATAGTTTTAGCTTAGAGTCTTAGCTTAGAGTTTTAGTTAGAGTTATTGTTTAGTTTAGTTATAGTTAAGAATTATAGCTTAGAGGTTTAGCCTAGAATCATAGCTTAGAGATTTAGTTAGAGTTGAAGTTTAGTCTAAGCTAGCATAGCCACAAAATTACACAATATTGCATAGAAATACCAAAACCATAGGTTAGATTAGGTTATGTTAGGTTAGAGGTTAGGTTTCTCCACGTTTAAGTTAGGTTAGGTTAGGTTAGCTTATCATGAGCTCTCATGATAAGCTAACCTAATCTAACCTAACTTAAACGTGGAGAAATGAGCGCTCATGATAACCTAACCTAACCTAACCTAACTTAAACATGGGGAAACTTAAACCCTAACCTAACCTAATCTAACCTCTGGTTTTGGTATTTCTATGCAATATTGTGTAATTTTATGGCTATGCTAGCTCAGACTCAACTTCAACTCTAAATAAATATCTAAGGTAAGATTCTAGGCTAAACTTCTTAGCTATAATTCTTAACAATAACTAAACTAAACAATAACTCTAACTAAAACTCAAAGCTAAGACTCTAAGCTAAAACTATACAATCTTAACTGTAACTAAACTAAACGAAACTTCAACCCTAACTAAAACTCTAATCTAAGACTTTAAGGTAAAACTCAAAACTCTTAACTAAAACTAAACTAAACTAGAACTCCAAATAAAACTCTAAGCTATGACTTTAAAGTAAAACTCTAAACTCTTAACTAAAACTAAACTAAGTTAGAACTCTAACTAAAACTCTAAGCTGCTCATGATAAGCTAACCTAATCTAACCTAACTTAAACGTCAAGAAACCTAACCTCTCTAACCTAACCTAATCTAACCTATGGTTTTGGTATTTCTATGCAATATTGTGTAATTTTGTGTTTATGCTAGTTTAGCCTAAACTTTAACTGTAAATAAATATCTAAGGTAAGATTCTATGCTAAACCTCTAAGCTATAATTCTTAAAAATAACTAAACTAAACAATAACTCTAACTAAAACTCAAATCTAAGACTCTAAGCTAAAACTATACACTCTTAGCTGTAACTAAACTGAACAAAATTTCAACTCTAACTAATACTCTAATCCAAGACTTTAAGTTAAAACTCAAAACTCTTAACTAAAACTAAAGTAAACTAGAACTCCAAATAAAACTCTAAGCTATGACTTTATAGTGAAACTCAAAACTCTTAACTAAAACTAAACTAAGCTAGAACTCTAACTAAAACTCTAAGCTAAGACTCCAAGCTAAAACTCTAAACCCTTAACTATAACTAGAATAAACTTCAACTCTAAGTAAACTTCTAAGCTAAGACTCTAAGGTAGAACTCAAAACTCTTAACTAAACTAAACTAGAACTTTAAAAAAACTCTAAGCTAAGACTATAATATAAAACTCTAAAATATTAACTGAAACTAGACTAAACTATAGCTCTAAGCAAAACTCTAAAATAAGACTCTAATATAAAAACTCTAAATTATTAACTATTACTAAACTGAAATTCAACTTCAACAAAAACTCTAAGCTATGACTATGATAAAACTCTAAACTCTTAACTAAACTAAACTATAACTCTAACAAAAACTCTAAACTATGACTCAAAGCTAAAAACTAAATTCTTAACTATAAATAAACTAAACTTCAACTCTAACTATAACTCTAATCTACAACTATAATATAAAACTCAAAACTCCTAACTAAAACTAAACTAAACTAAAAATCTAACAAAAACTCTAAGCTAAGATTCTAAGCTAAAAATATAAACTCCTAACTAAAACTAAACTATAGATTCAATAAAAACAATAATCTAATAAACTAAGATAAAATCTATAAACACAAAAATAAAACTAAACTAAACTAAACTAGAACCCTAACAAAAACTCTAAGCTAATACTCTAATACAAAATTCTAAACTCTTAACTAACACTTAACCAAAAAAAAAAATTTATTAAAAATATAAATTATGACTCTAAAGGTAAAACACCAAACTCTTAACTAAAACTAAAATAAACTATAACTCTAACAAAAACTTTATGCTAAGAGTCTAAACTAAAAACTATAAACTCTTAACTAAAACTAAACTAAACTAAAACTCTACGCTAAGTCTCGAAGGTAAGACTCCAAACGCTTAACTATATCTAAACTAAACCAGAACTCTAACAAAACTCTAAGATAATACTCTAAGCCAAAACTCTAAACTCCTAAATATTAATAAACTAAACTTCAACTATAACAAAAACTATAAGCTAAGAATATAAGCTAAAAATCTAAAATATTAACTAAAACTAAACTAAACTATAACTTCAAAAAAAACTCTAAGCTAAGACTCTAAGCTAAAAACTCTAAACTCTTAACTAAAACTAAAAAAAAAATATAACTATAAAAAAAACTTTAAAAAAATACTATAAGATAAAATTCTAAACTCTTAAATATAACTAAACTAAACTAGAACTCTAACAAAAACTCTAAGCTAATACTCTAAGCTAAAACTCTAAAATTTTAACTAAAACTAAACTAAACTAGAACTCTAATTAAAACTCAAGTCTAAGCTAAAACTCTAAACTAAACTAGAACTTCAACAAAAAACTCTAAACTAATACTCTAAGCTAAAACTCTAAACTCTTAACTAAAACTAAACTAAACTATAAATCTAACAAAAACTTAAAGATAAGACTCTAAGCTAAAACTATAATCTATTAACTAAAAATAAACTAAACTAAGACTCTAAGCTAAGTCTCTAAGGTAAAACACCCAACTCTTAACTATAAATAAACAAAACTAGAACTCTAACTGAAATTGAAATGTAAAAACATGAAAACTCTTAACTAAAATTAAACTAAACTAGAACTCTATCAAAAAAACTCTAAGTTAATACTCTAAGATAAAACTCTAAACTCTTAACTAAAACTTAGCCAAACTAAAACTTTAAGTAAAATTCTAAGGTATGATTCTAAGCTAAAACTCTAAAGTCTTAAGTGTAACTAAACTAAAATGAAACTCTAACTAAAACTCTAAGCTAAGCTAAAACTCTTAAACTAAACTAAACTAGAACTTCAACAAAAACTCTAACTAAAACTCTAAGCTAAGACTCTAAGGTAAAACTCTAAACTCTTAACTAAAACTAAACTAAACTAGAACTCTAACAAAAACTCTAAGCTAAGAATCTAAGCTAAAACTCGAAACTCTTAACTAAAACTTAACCAAACTACAACTTTAAGTAAAACTTTAAGATATGACTCTAAGCTAAAACTATATATTATTAACTGTAACTAAACTAAATTAAAACTCTAAGATTAAACTCAGCTAAGACTCTAAGCTAAAAACTCTAAACTCTTAACTAAAACTAAACTAAACTAGAACTCTAATTAAAACTCTAAGTCTAAGCTAAAACTCTTAAACTAAAACTAAATTAAACTAGAACTTCAACAAAAACTATAAACTAAGACACTAAGCTAAAAACACTAAACTCATAACTAAAACTAAACTAAACTAGAACTCTAACAAAAACTCTAAGCTGATAATCTAAGCTAAAACTCTAAACTCTTAAGTAAAACTAAAATAAACTAAAACTCTAACAAAAAACTCTAAGATAATACTATATGCTAAAACTCGTAACTCTTAAGTAAAATTAAACTAAACTACAACTCAAACAAAAACTCTAAGCTAAGACTCTAAGCAAAAACTCTAAACTCTTAACTAAAACTAAACTAAACTAGAACTCTAATTAAAACTCTAAGTCTAAGCTAAAACTCTAAACTAAACTAGAACTTCAATAAAAAACTCTAAACTAAGACTCTAAGCTAAAAACTCTAAACTCTTAACTAAAACTAAACTAAACTAGAACTCTAACAAAAATTTTAAGATAATACTCTAAGCTAAAACTCTAAACTGTTAACAAATACTAAACTAAACTAAAACTCTAAGCTAAGTCTCTAAGTTAAAACATAAAACTCTTAACTAAAACTAAACTAAACTAGAACTCTAACTGAAACTCAAAGTTAAAAAATCAAATCATAACTAAAATTAAACTAAACTAGAGCTCTAAAAAAAAAAACTCTAAGCTAAGACTCTAAGCTAAAACTCGGAACTCTTAACTAAAACTTAATCGAACTAAAACTTTAAGTAAAACTCTAAGGTATGACTCTAAGCTAAAACTCTAAATTCTTAAGTGTAACTAAACTAAACTTCAACTCTAACTAAAACTCTAAGTTAAGACTCGAAGGTAAAACTCTAAACTCCTGACTAAAACTAAACTAGAACTCTAACAAAAACTCTAAGCTATGACTCTAAGCTAAAACCCGAAACTCTTAACTAAAACTAAACTAAACTAAAACTCTAAGCTAAGTCTCGAAGGTAAAACTCCAAACGTTTAACTATATCTAAGATAAACTATAACTCTAACAAAAACTCTAAGCTAAGACTCTAAGCTAAAACTCTAAACTCTTAACTATTACTAAACTAAACTTCAACTCTAACAAAAACTCTAAGCTAAGACTATAAGCTAAAAATATAAACTATTAAATAAAAATAAAATAAAATATAAATTAAACAAAAAATATTATCCAATACTATAATATAAAAACTCTAAATTCTTAAATAAAACTAAAATAAACTAGAACTCTAACAAAAACTCTAAGCTAAGACTCTATGCTAAAATTCTAAACTCTTAAACTAAAACTAAACTAAAACTCTAACTAAAACTCTAAGCTAAAACTCTAAGGTAAAACACTAAACTTTTAACTAAAAGTAAACTAAACTAGAACTCTAACTGAAACTCAAAGGTAAAACATCAAATTCTTAGCTACAATTAAACTAAACTAGAACTCTAACAAAAACTCTAAGCTAAGACTCTATGGTAAAACTCTAAACTCTTAACTAAAACTAAACTAAACTATAACTCTAACCAAAACTCTAAGCTATGACTCTAATCTAAAACTCAAAACTCTTAACTAAAACTTAATCAAACTACAACTTTAAGTAAAACTCTAATTAAAATTCTAAGTCTAAGCTAAAACTCTAAACTAAAACTAAACTAAACTAGAACTTCAACTAAAACTCTAAGCTATGACTCTAAGGTAAAACACTAAACTCTTAACTAAAACTAAACTAAACTCTTAAGTAAAAATAAAATAAAATAGAACTATAACAAAAACTCTAAGCTAAGACTCTAAGCTAAAACTCTAAACTCTTAAGTAAAACTAAACTAAACAAAAACTCTAAATTATGACTCTAAGGTAAAACTCAAAACTCTTAACTAAAACTAAACTAAACTAGAACTCTAACAAAAACTGTAAGCTAAGACTTTAAGATAAAGCTCCAAACGCTTAACTATATCTAAACTAAACAAAAACTCTAAGCCAAGACTCTAAGCTAAAACTCTAAATTCTTAACTGTAACTAAACTAAAATAAACTAGAACTCTAAAAAAACTCTAAGCTAAGAATCTAATCTAAAAACTCTAAACTCTTAACTAAACCTAAAATAGAACTCTAACAAAAACTCTAAGCTAAGACTCGAAGCTAAAAAACTCTAAACATTTAACTAAAACTAAACCAAACTAAAACTCTAAGCTAAGTCTCTAAGATAAAAATTCAAACTCTTACCTATAGCTAAGTTGTGGGTGAAAAGGATGGGTACTTCAATTTGTAAAATGGGTTTGGAAGGGACATTAACAAAGGAACTTGCTCTGAAATGTCTTTCGAAAGGTATTTCTTGGTCTTGAGGTATCCAAAAAAGCTGTAAAGTATAATTATGGGCGAAAAGGATGGATGCTTCAAGTTGCAAAATGGGTTTAGTAGGGACATTAAGAAAAGAAGTTGCTCTGAAATGCCTTTTGAAAGGTATTGCTTGATGTTTAGGTATCCAAAAAGCTGTAAATTATAGTTGTGGGTGAAAAAGATGGGTACTTCAACTTGTAAAAATGGGTTAAGGAATGACATTAAGAAAGGAACTTGCTCTGAAATGCCTTTGAAAGGTATTTCTTGGTGTTAAGGTATCTAAAAAGCTGTAAAGTATAGTTGTGGGTGAAAAGGACAGGTACTTCAAGTTGGAAAATGGGTTTAGAAGGGACATTAAGAAAGTAACTTGCTCTGAAATGGTCTTTGAAAAGTATTTCTTGGTGTTGATGTATCCAAAAATCTGTAAAGTATAGTTGTGGGTGAAAAAGATAAGTACTTCAAGATGAAAAATGGGTTTATTAGGGAAATTAAGAAAGTGACTTGCTCTGAAATGGTCTTTGAAAAGTATTTCTTGGTGTTGGGGTATCCAAAAAGCTGTAAAGTATAGTTGTGGGTGAAAAAGATAAGTACTTCAAGTTGGAAAATGGGTTTAGGAGGGACATTAAGAAAGCAACTTGCTTGTCTTAGTCGATTACGTCATTCTATGCCCATAAATGAATTCCCGTCATGCCCTTCTGATAGGGTTCTACCGATTATGTAATCAATTTCTCAGAAATCCATTTGTCCTAGTTGATTACGTCTTTCTATGCCCATAAATGGATTCTCGTCAGGACCTCCTGATAGGGTTCTACCGATTAAGTAATCAATTTCTCAGAAATCCAATTGTCTTAGTCGATTACGTCATTCTATGCCCATAAATGAATTCCCGTCATGACCTTCTGATAGAGTTCTACCGATTATGTAATCAATTTCTCAGAAGTCCATTTGTCCTAGTTGATTACGTCATTCTATGCCCATAAATGGATTCCCGTCATGACCTTCTGATAGGGTTCTACCGATTATGTAATCAATTTCTCAGAAATCCATTTGTCCTAGTTGATAACGTCATTCTATGCCCATAAATGGATTCCCGTCACGAGCTCCTTATAGGGTTCTACCGATTATGTAACCAATTTCTCGGGAATTCTCTCCCTTCGATTACGCAATCAATATATCTCTTCCTCACCTTCCCCTTAGAAACATCAAATTAGTTCCCCTTTCTTGAATCAATAATTCCCCTTAGAAACAACAATTAATTCCCCTTTCGTGAATCAATAATTCCCCTTAGAAACAACAAATTAATTCCCCTTTCTTGAATCAATAATTCCCCTTAGAAACAACAAATTAATTCCCCTTTCGTGACATATCAATCAATCTTGACATCACCTGTCAGACATTATTAAACTTCGCCTGGAAACAATTTGATTAGTGATTGACAGTACCTGTCAGACATTATTAAACTTTGCCCGGGAACAATTTGATTAATGACTGACTTTAGGTCATTGACCCCATTAACCACGTGGTCTCCCTAATGACTCTATGCCCAAATAAGGAGTCCCCGTGGGACCTCCTGAGGCCTTTCTACTGACAAGTACCCTAACAGCCCTTAGGGTAAGGGATGTAACTTATGTCCTGGGGTTATATAAGGTGTTTATAGAAAGTGTTGTCGTAGAAACTCAAAAAGGGCTCATTCGATTGGAAATCGAAAGGCCTAGTCCCCTTTTTAATAGTCGAAAGTGACTAGAAGGCTGGACTTTTATATGGTACAGATCGATGTGAGTATAATGTATTATATTTTTTTTGTTGTTGTTTAGACCAGGGCACTTCGTATCGAAGGAGTTGTCGTAGGAACTTCGAAAAGGGCTCATTCGATTGAAAATAGAAAGGGCTGCTTCAGGGCTCCTGAGGCCTTTCTACTCTTGTCATCCTCTAAGACATAAATTCCAGAACTTTCAACTACGTTAAACAAAATGGCTATCTTAAAATTTTGATTGGATGTGTTTGGGGAAATGGTTGGCATGAGACGGGCGTTAGTGACTCTCCAATCACTTTCAACAATAAAAAAAAGGCACTAGCCCTTTCAATTTCCAATCAAATGAGCCCTTTTGAAGTTTCTACGACACTGCTTTCAATAAAAACCTTATATGCCCCCAGGGCATAACTTACAACACTTGCCCTGAGGGCTGGAGGGGGTTGTCATCCTCAAAGACCTAATTTCCAGAACTGTCTACTACGTTGAACAAAATGGCTATCTGAAAATTTTGATTGGATGTGTTTGGGGGACTGGTGGGCGTGAGAGAGGGGTTAGTTACCCTCTAATCACTTTCAATTATTAAAAAGAGCACTAGCCCTCTCAATTTGCAATTGAATGAGCCCCTTTTGAAGTTTTTACGACAACTCTATCTGTTAAAACCTTATATGCCCCCAGGGCATAACTTACAACATTTGTCCTGGGGGCTCTGGGGGATTTGTCATACATAATTTCCAGAACTTTCAACTACGTTGCACAAAATAGTTATCTCAAAATTTTGATTGGACGTGTTTGGGAAAATGGTGGGCGTGATAGGGGTTAGATGCCCTTCAATCACTTTCGACTATTAAAAAGGGAAATAGCCCTCTCAATTCCCAATTCAATGAGTCCTTTTTTAAGTTTCTACAACATCGCTTTCTATAAAAATCTTATTCCCCCCAGGGCATAACTTATTACCCTTGCCCTGAGGTCTGTGGGGGGAGGGGTTGTCATCCTTAAAGACCTAATTTCCAATTCTTTTAACTACGTTGAATATAATGGTTATCTAAAAATTTTGATTGGATGTGTTTGGGGAAAAGGTGGGTGCGAGAGGGGGTTAGTTGCCCTCAAATCACTGTCGAATATTAAAAAGGGCACTAGCCCTTTGAATTTCAAATCGAATGAGCCCCTTTTGAAGTTTTTACGACAACTCTATCTATAAAAACCTTATATTCCCCCAGAGCATAACTTAAAACCTTTGCCCTGGGGGCTCTGGAGGATTTGTCATCATTAAATACATAATATCCAGAATTTTCAAATACATTGAAAAAAATGGCTATCTTTAAACTTTGATTGAATGTTTTTGGGGAAATGGTGAGCGTGAGAGGGGGGTTAATTACTCTCCACTCCCTTTCGACTATTAAAAAGGGCAATTTCAATTCCCAAACAAATAAGCCCTTTTTGAAATTTCTACAACAACTTTCTATATAAACCATATATGCCCCCCAGGGCATAACTTACGACCCTTGTACTGAGAGTTCTGAGGGTGTTATCACCCTAAAAGATCTAATTTCCAGAACTGTCAACTGCGTTGAACAAAATGGATATCTCAAAATTTTGATTGGATGTGTCTGGGAAAGTGGTGGGCGTGAGAAGGGGGTTAGTTGCCCTTCAATCACTTTCGAGCATTAAAATGGGCACTAGTCCTTTCAATTTCGAATTGAATGAACCCTTTTTGAAGTTTCTACAACATCGCTTTCTATAAAAACCTTATATGCCCCCTGGGCAGAACTTACAACCCTTGCCCTGAGGGCTGTATGGGGAGGGGTTATCATCCTTAAAGAACTTATTTCCCAAAATTTTATCTACGTTGAATAAAATGGCTATCCAAAAATGTTGATTGGCTGTGTTTGGGGATAAGGTGGGGGAGAGGGGGGTTAGTTACCCTCAAATCACTTTCGATTATTAAAAATGGCACTAGCCCTTTGAATTTCCAATCGAATGAGCCCTTTTTCAAGTTTCTGCGAAAAAGATTTCAATGAAAACTTTATATGTCAACAGGGTATAACTTATAACCATTGCCCTGAAGACTCTGGGCTGAGTGTCCTGCTCAAAGGTATAATTTCCTGAACTTTGAACTGCGTGGAACAAAATGGCTATCTCAAAACTTTGATTGGAAGTGTTTTGGGAAATGGTGGGCGTGGAAGGGGTGTTAGTTGCCATCCAATCTCTTTCGACTATTAAAAAGGGCACTAGCCATTTCAATTTCCAATCGAATGAACCATTTTTGTAGTTTCTACGACAAAATGTTCTATAAAAACCTTATATGCCCCCAGGACATAACTTACTACCCTTGCCCTGAGGTCTGTGGGGGGGGGGGGGTGTATCGCCATCCTCAAAGACCTAATTTCCAGAACTTCGAACTACGTTGAACAAAATGGTTGTCTCAAAATTTTGACTGGATGCGTTTGGAGAAAAGGTGGGCGTGAGAGGGGTGTTAGTTGCCCTCAAATAACTTTCGACTATTAAAAGAGACACCAGTACTTTCAATTTCCATTAAAATGAGCCTTTTTTGAATTCTCTAGTACAGCACTTTCTATAAAACCCCTATATGACCCCCATAGATAACTTCTCACCCTTGCACTGATGGCTTTGAGGAGAGTGTCCTTCTCAAAGACATAATTTTAGTCTGTAAATTAACCACGCTGAACAAAATGGTCATCTCAAAATTTTATTGGATGTGTTTCGGGAAATGGTGGGCGTTGAAGGGGTGTTAGTTGCCTTCCAATCACTTTCGACTATTAAAAAGGGCACAAGTCCCTCCAATTTCCAATTGAATGAGCCCTTTTCGAAGTTTGTACGACAACTTCTTCGATACGAAGTGCCCTGGTCTAAGAGAAAAAAAAATTATAAATAATACATCGTGCCAACATCGTTCTTGTATTTCCCCAGGATGGGCATGGGGGGGGGGCTAGTTACCCTCCAATCACTTTTGACTATTAAAAAGGGCACTCGCCCTTTGAATTTCCAATCGAATGAGCCTTTTTTGAAGTTTCTACGACAACACCTTTTATAAAAACCTTATATGCACCCAGGCATAACTTACAACCCTTGCCCTGAAGGCTGCTGGGGAGTGTCCTCCTCAAAAACATAATTTATATCTGGAAATCAACTGCGATGAACAAAACGGCTATCTCAAAATTTTGATTGGATGTGTTTGGGGAAATGGTGGGCGTGGAAGGGGTGTAAATTTCCTTCCAATCACTTTCCAATCCAATCCAATTTCCAATCAAATGGGCCCTTGTCGAAGCTTCTACGACAACTCCATCAATACGAAGTTCCCTTGTCCAAGACCAAAGAATAAATTAATAATACATTGTGCCAACATCGTTCTTTACTTAGGCAGCGCTATTGCGCTGCCTATGATTTATTAAAGTGTCATTTGAAAGGTTTTCTGAAATTGCAATATTTACTCTCCTTGTAATTCAACGTCATTAAATCATCTGGTCTATTCTCTTCGTCGGTTTAGTTATTTTTGCTGGGGGATTCCATCTTCTATCTCGTATATAATTTCTGCATTAAAAGAAAAATTCAAAATCAATTCTGCTATCACTACTGGCAACTCACTGCAGTAATAACCTGCCTGAGCCTGACACACCTTCGTACCCCCCTCCCCCAATGGATTGATTCAAGACTGCACTCTATATTTTCTCCCATGAAGCCCAACTTTCTTTAAATCTTTCCGTATGACCTATTCGAAGCACAATCAGGGACAACTAGCTTGATCAATACCAAAAATTGGTCTCCATTAAATATTGAGTAAAAAATAAAAAATTCAACTGAAAGTAAGGAGCAACATTAAAACATAAAACGAACACAAATTATTACGTATATAGGTGGATTCGCCCCATCGTCAAGACCTCGCTCTTTACGCTAAGTACGAACTTTGTTCTAATTCTTTAAGAATGACCCCTGAATCACAAAGTGTTTAATTAGAATAAATAGCTCTTATGAAAGTACTAAGAAAACTTTAGCGTAAAGAGCGATGTATTGACGAGGGGGCGAACCGCCTTATATGCGTAATAATTTATATTCGTTTTAAGTTTTAATGTTGCTCCTTACTTTCAGGTGAAAAAACTTGTTTTTGTTATTTAATTTCTGATCGTTTTCTAAATAATGTTGGGAAATCCCCCCCCTTCGTTGAAAATTCCCTTCCCCACGGAAAGATCCTCCCGCCTACCCATCTTCTCTCGACCCCCACCAGAAAAAATCCCACCTGAAAACGTCTATATACTTCCTAATAACCAAAACCATATGTAAACAATGGGAAAATTTCATAACTTGCAGCCCTTCCCCCGGGGACTGTGAGGGACTGAGTCATCCTCAAAGACAGTTATTAGATTTTTCGACTATGCTGACTAAAATGGCTATCTTAAAATTTTGATCGGGTGACTTTGGGAAAAATGAGCGTGGGAGGGGGCCTAGTTGCCTTCCAATTATTTTGGTCACTTAAAAAGGCCACTAGAATTTTGTAGTTTCCGTTCGAATGAGCCCTCTAGCGATATTCTAGCACCACTGGGTCTGTACGATCACCCTGGGGAAAAAAAATAAATAAACACGCATCCGTGACCTTTCTTCTGGCAAAAAATACAAAATTTCACAGTTTTACAGATAGGAGCTTGAAACCTCTACAGTAGGGTTCTCTGATATGCTAAATCTGATGGTGTGATTCTATTATTCATTAAGATTCTATGACTTTTAGGGGGGTGTTTCCCCCCTTTTTCAAAAATAAGGCAAATATTCTCAGGCTCATAACTTTTGATGGGTAAGTTTAAACTTGATGAAACTTATATATTTGAAATCAAAATTAAATCCGATTCTTTTGATGTATCTATTGGTATCAAAATTCAATTTGTTAGAGTTTCGGTTACTATTGAACCGGGTCACTCCTTACTTACAGTTCGTTACCACGAAATGTTTGATTTTCAACTAGGGTTACAGAAAGAAATTTAAAATATTTATTATATTGGTCTTTCTTTTTTTGAATAGAAATACCCACGGTTTTGATTGTGGCTTTCGATATTTCTTATGTGTAATATCCTTTGATGTATGGAGAGGTTTGTTTTCGTAAGGTTTCTCGTAGAAACACATTTTTCGAACCTTTGTTTCGATTGACTCTCCAAGACAAGATCAATATTTAAAATACTTTATAACAACACTAACTTTTTTCCATGACATTTTAATTTAAATTTCAAGTCCGTTTGCACATATATGCTTACTCCATACTAAAATTTGCTATGCAAATCACATGACATTACTTCATTTCTTCTGTGAAAGCGATTATGTCAAGATGTCACCATTAATATTTCTACAAAAGAAACTTGAATAAATGAAGATCTGTGAAGCATTATAGACGTTAAAACCTCATGTGGGTCTTAATGAAATTCTATCTATTGGCCCACCCAAATTTTCATGTTCAAGGGTTTGGGTTATTACACCGTACGGTCTCAATAAAATCATCTTTCTAAGGATTTTGCTATTAACGTAAATATTCTTTTAAAAGGATTTTTTGGAAATAAGAGAAAATTATCTGGAACAATTATCTTACAAAAAAAATCAAAAAGATAAACAAATTTTAGAAACCAAATACAAAAATGGTTAAATTTAACTTCTTTAAAAAATACCTTGCAGGTAAAAAAAAAAAAAAAACTCTTTTTTCTAGTCCTAATCCTCTGGATTTAGTTTATCGGTTTTTTCACATTGATCACAAGAGCGATTGCCTCAAAAATGATAACCAAACTAAATTCAAAAAAAGTACATTTTCTCTTTTTTTAGTGAGTGACTTAAATAAATTGAATTAAATAGATTGATTTATATATTACTTATTATGTTCAATTAGCCGTCAGTTATCTCAAGACCAACTTTTATGTTTATCATTCTCATAATTTTTTTTTAAAGCTGTTGTTTTATTTGCACCTTCATATACTAAGGAATTTTCGTTTAATACATTTCAACTTTATCATTACTGAACTTAATCAACTTCAGTCTTAACAAAAGCTTGTTTTTACTATACAATATTTGCAATAACAAAATTTCTAAGAAGCAAGAAATCCATCAACGGAAATAAAGTCGCATTGCTGTGATATGAATGGACCATAAGCTGGGATCCAGAAAAACTAGAACTTCTCTTAGACCTCATAGTTTTCCCTCGAATAAAGGTATGAGAAAAACAATTCTATTTGGTTTAGAATCCCAGATGCTTCCACGAAATTATGTAAGCCATGTGCCGGATCCGCTACGATCTTTCCTCTAGAAAGATTACGTCCAAATGCAGGAATATTGTCTTTTATATTTGAATAGGAGTATTCAATCATAAGATTTGCAGTTTAAGTGTCAGAAATTGTTGGAGTGATACGTCTTTTCAGGCCATTCATAACGACTTCACGCGTTCTCATAGGATTTCTTAACATATCAATAGATATTGCGTCAATGAATTTATACAATACTCTGTTGATGTAAGTGAAATCAGCTTCCGTTATAATGTTGATCAGTTACTCAGTATCAGCTATGGCGCCGTATTTGCAAAAAAAAAATTAAATTGGGAGAAATCAAAAGTTGTCTTCAGTTATTTTTGTCATGTTTGAATAAGAATGAGACATATACGCAGTGATTATACGGTGTAAGGAGCTTCCTCCCAAATAAAGAATAAAAAAGAAAGAACACATAATATATTTGAACACTATGGGGACATCTGAAAAAAAATAAATACCACAACTATGATATTTCAGGGGCTGAGTACCGTCCCACTTGTGCAATTGTCAGAAAAAACAATTTTCGGGGACACTGCCACCTCCTAAACCAACTACTCTCTATGCTAAAATTTAAGTTCCGCTTTACTGAAAACAAACCAGAGTCGAACTATCAAGCTACAGAAATCAAACGTATTTCTCCGATTTCATAATCTGAAGTCTTGTATTGTTTTCTATAGATTAGAAATTGAAGTCTGGTATAAAATAAAGTGTACTAAAGCTGGAAAAATTTGAGAACTAGGATATCATCACGTTTCAATTTTAGTGTAGTTTTTACTTTTATAAAAAGAGAAAAAAACTTGGTTTTTTTTTAACAGGAAATAAGCTTCCCAGTATGTGTTGGCCTCATTTCTGATGGCAAACGATTTTAGTATATACTTTCGCTTAAAGGAAGTATTCTTCATTACTTTTTAACTGTTAGAATATTTGAAACAACACTAAGTTAAAATGTACTTTTTGTACCGAACTCTATATTGCCAACTCACATATCTCCCTCTCCCATAAGTACGCCCAGCCACTGCCCACTGCATAATCCCACTCCGTGCTCATTCTCGCTGTTAAATAAAGTGAGGTGAGTGAGTAAGGCGATTTTCGGAAAACCCTGGTAGATTCCAACCAAGGTCGCTACAAAAATTAGGATTTGGAAGGAGGAGGGAAAGATATTTTGCAAACTGTTGGATCGTGGGAGTGGTGCTTGGCACAGACAGTAGGTGAACATCAGACAGCTACGTGCTGTTTATGCTTTACTTCAGTCATTATGCAATTTCAGCCTCATATTGCATTTAGAAGCTTCAAAACCATTAAATAACGGGTTTGGTGAAAACGAAACACGATTTATAAAATATGTAGGTATCATACTTTAATAAAAGACTTCCCTATTGCAGCATTAGTTATGTAATCAAAAGCCAGAAGCACTTTAATACAAACTAGTAGAAATTAACTAGTAGAAATTAAAGGTCCTTTGTGGAACATTTAAGTTACACGCTATGTTTTGTTTTTGCATGCTAAATTTAGAATTCAAGCCCATAAACTTAAGAAACTGAAAAATTTTGAAATTTGTCCCACAAGGTGAATTTTGCTGGGTAGCAACTTGTTTTGGTAGGCCGTTGTGGGTTTTGGGTGGGAAGGGATTTTTGCAGTGAGGTATTTTAGGGTTGGAAAGTTGTTTGGGCTAGGAAGCGTGCCCAGGAGAGTGCTGGGATGAGAATTTGGATTGGAAAACTGTAGATGGGGGTTCTGTAGTGAAGAGCATAGCAGGAGCCTTTTAATTTCTTTAAGGCTAAATCAGACCAGGATACAGCCAATAGGGGCGGATCTAGAGCAAAATCTTGGGTGGGAGGAGGGCCTAAAATGACAAGGGCACCAATAATAAAAATCTTAGGGGGACCCAATGTGACAAGGGCGCCATAAATTTACCAAATTGACAAATTTATTAAAAAAAAATTAAGAACAGAAAAAACAGGGAATGAGAGCACTGGAAAAAGTCATTGGGGCAGGCCCCCCCCCCCCCGGCCCCCTAGATCCCCCAGTGACAACCTATTATTTTGACTAAATAAATGTGCTTTCTGTTTTTTAGTACTTTTAGTGAATCAGGTTCTCCCTAACCATGATACCCTTAAATAATATTTTTACTTTGCACCTGATTTCAAAATATTTTTCTTATATCGGTTATTTTTTATCTTTGTATGCTTGTAATATTCTTACTCAATAACACTTATAAAGATAAATAAAGTCCTCTGCTAACAAAAAATATATTAAGGACACTTTTACGAGAGACTTAAAGACACTTTTACCAATTTTCACAAAAAAAATATTGAGCTCGTATTTTCGAGAAAAAATTAATAAATACGCAATTATTGCTTATTCAAAATTTTCAAAGCTCATCAACTTTAATGGTACCCATCAAAAGTTATGACCATGAGAAAATTTGCCCAATTTTCGAAAAAGGGGGAAGACACCCCCAAAACATCAAGTTATCTTAATGAAAACTACTCCATCAGATTCAGAATACCAGAGAACCCTACTGTATAGGTTTCAAGCTCCTATGTACAAAAATGTGGAATTTTGCATTTTTTTTGCAAGAAGAAAGGTCACGGATGCGTGTTTATTTTTTTGTAGAGGGGGGTCACCCCCTCGTTAATACCTTGCTCTTAACGCAAAAGTTTTCTCAGTACTTTTAAAAGAGATATGTGTTCTAATCAAACGGCCTTTGTGGTTCAGGAGTCATTTTTAAAGAATTGGGACAAATTCAAAATTTAGCATAAAGAGCGAGGTATTGACGAGAAAGCGATCCCCCTCATATACGAAATAATTATTTTTTGTTTTAAATTTTAATGCTGCTCCTGATTTCAGTTGAAAAAACTTTTTTTTTATTTAATATATATATAAAAACAAAAAAAATCTGGCATAAAAATTAGCTACAGCAATTCAAAATTGACTAAATAAACTGGAGTAGATTTTTCGATACCTTATTTTCATTTATTTCTAGACGCATCTAATCACTGGAAATAAAATTTGTCTCATCGTATTCTCCTGTATCAAATTCATCAAACAACTAAACCAAATAGTGTAATCCAATTATATAATGAGTTTGAACTTGAAGAGGTATACATATATCTTTCATCTGGCAAAAGATTCTTCCCATTACTGAAAATCCAATTGATCCTCTCATATTTTTCCAATATTAAATTTATCCAACCCCTATAAGGATAAACAGTGGTTTGATGTTCATTTTGTTTCAAAAGGTCTTTGATATTTCCGGATGAAAAGAACTAAATCCCAACATCATCAGCGCGTAAAAATATTCTTTGAGAGCTCAACTCCACCTTCAATTCCAATTAGTATATTCACATTTCTATCGTTAATGTTGCTTCCAGACCGTTTCTTCCACTCCAAAGATCCCTTAGTAGAGGGATGAAAATCTGCAAAATTTGTTTGATGGCTTTCAAGAATTAAAGAGAGGTTTTAGATTAAAAAGATATATAGCTTTCTCTTTGATTGTAGTCTGATATTTTGAAAGAAATACATTTTTCATTTTTTTTTTCTTAATCAAATAGGTGAAAGGAAGCAATTGCGGAGTTGTTTTTAATTCTAAATAAAAGGCTTTTAACAAAAATTGGTGTATTTAAATTAAAATTTCATAGTTTTTCCACAATAAATTAAGACCAAACTTCAAACTTAAAATGGACATATATTAGCTTCTATAGAACGCAAGACTTAAAATTAAAGAGAGGCTTTATATTAAAAAGAAATATAGCTTTCTCTTTGATTGCAGTCTAATATTTTGAAACAAATATGTTTTTCATTAAAAAAAAATCAAATAGGTAAAAGGAAACAATTGCAAAGAGTTGTTTATAATGGTAAATAAAAGGTTGTCAATAATAGTTCGTATATTTAAATTAAAATTTCACAGTTTTCCCACAAAAAGTAAAGACCGAACTTAAAACTTTAAATAGATATAAATTAGTTTCTACAGGGCGTCAAACTTCAAACGAAGTGAATATTGGAGCTAATTGACCAGAACGTTTGGGGTTGGATGCTAAAATTCTTATTTATTTATTTTTTGGTGAGGTCACAAAAACGTGTATTTTGAAAATATAGGCGAACATTTATTTTCGCATTTCATTAGCAGCGCAATAGCGCTGCTTAGGTAAATAGTGATGTGGGTTTTTTCCCAAAGTCACCCGATCAAAATTTTGAGATAGCCATTTCCTTCAGCATGGTCGAAAATATGATGACTATGTCTTTCAGGATGAATTAATCCCCCGAAGTCCCCGGGGGGAGGGTCAACATAGTCAAAAGGTCTAAAACATATGTCTCTGGGGATGAAACCCTCGCCTCCCACATCCCTTGGGGGAAGGGCTGTAAGATATATAATTCGCCCATTGTTTACATATTAATTGAAAACAAACTTTCGAAAAAGAAATTGTCTAAAGAAAAACAAAGGCCATATCAAACAGTTCGTGGTAACGAACTGTAAGTAAGGAGCGACCCGGCTCAATGGTAACCGAAACTCTAAAAAACGGAATTTCGGTACCAATAGATACACCAAAAGAATCAAATTTAAATGCTGATTTCAAATATATAAGTTTCATCAAGTTTAATTTTACCCATCAAAAGTTACGCGCCTGAGAAAATTTGGCTGATTTTCGAAAAAAGGGGGAAAGACCCCTTAAAAGTTATAGAACCTTAATGAAATTTACACCATCATATTTAGCGTATCAGAAAACCCTACTGAAGAGGTTTCAAGCTCCTATCTACAAAAATGTGGAATTTTGCATTTTTTGCCAGAAGAAAGATCACGGGTGCGTGTTTGTGTTTTTTTTTTTTTTTTCCCCAGGGGTAATCGTATTGACCCAGTGGTCCTAGAATATCGTAAGAGGGCTCATTGGAACGAAAATTAAAAGTTCTAGTGCCCTTTTTAAGTGACCAAAAAAAATGGAGGGCAACTAGGCTCCCTCCCACGCTCAGTTTTTTCTCAAAGTCACCCAATTAAAATTTTGAGACAGCCATTTTGTTCAGCATAGTCAAAAATCTAATAAATATGTCTTTTACGATGACTTAATCCCCCACAGATTCCAGGGGAAGGGCTGCAAGTTATGAACTTTGCCCATTGCTTACATATTGTATTGGTTATTGGGAAGCATACAGACATTTTCAGGAAGAATTTTTTTCTGGTGGGGGGGGGGGGTTTGGAGGTGGACGTTGCTCGGGAGAATCTTTCCGTGGAGGATGTTTCTTTGGGGTAAGGGACATTTCTATGAAGGGGGCGCCGGATTTCCAAGCATTATTTAAAAAACGATCAGAAATTAAATTTTCAAATGAAAGTAAGAAGCAACATTAGAACTTAAAATGAACAGAAATTATTACGTATATGAGGGGGTTATCCCCCAGGTCAATACCTCGCTCTTTACGCAACAGTTTTTTTTTAGTGCTTTCAAAGGAGCTCTCTATTCTAATTAACCGGCCTTTGTGATTCAGGGGTGTGTGAATTAAAAATTGTTTTAACTTTTAACTTAAAGAGCGTGGTATTGACTAAGGGGATAACCCCCTCATATACGTAACAACATATACGTAAAAAAAAAACAATAAAAAAAAAACAAGCGATACGGCTCAATAGTAATCGAACTTTTAAAAACGGAACTTTGATGTCAATAAATGTATCAAAAGAATGGGCTTATAATGCTGATTCTAAATATACGAATTTTATTAAGTTTAGTATTACTCATCAAAGGCTACGAGCCTTAGAAAATTTACCTGATTTTTAAAGAGGGGGGAAACATCCCCTAAAATTGAAAATTTTTTAATGAAAATCACACCGTCAGATTCAACGCATCAGAAAACCCTATAACATAGGTTTCAAGTTCATATCTGCAAAAATCTGCAACTTTGTATTTTTTGCCAGAAGAAAAATATACGAATATAGAAGTTCGTTACGTAAGTTAATTTGTAAATTACGTCAGAACCAAATTTAGACACAGCCATTTAGCAAAAGAAAAGTAAAATTCTTATGCAAATTTTTTTTACTTATTTAATGACGGCGAGCCAAAATAAAAGCTGCATTAACTAAAAAACGATCAGAAATTAAATAAAAAAAACAAGTTTTTTAAACTGAAAGTAAGGAGCGACATTAAAACTTAAAACGAACAGAAATTATTCCGTATATGAAAAGGGCTGTCCCTCCTCAACGCCTCGCTCTTTATGCTAAAGTTTGACTCTGTCTCACAACTTTATTTTTTAAAACAATAAAAAACTTTAGCGTAAAGAGCGAGGCGTTGAGGAGGGGACAGCCCCTTTCATATACGGAATAATTTCTGTTCGTTTTAAGTTTTAATGTCGCTCCTTACTTTCAGTTTAAAAAACTAGTTTTTTTATTTAATTCACTTAAGATCAGAAGAAATATGAACCTACAATAGCTCAAACTCGAAATGACCAGAAATTACTATTAAAGAATAAATGAAACCCAAAACGAACAAAAATTAAAAAAAAATAGTCATAGCAAAAAAAAAACGTACAACAGGTACTGTATTTTTTTTTTCAATGCTGTAATAACTGGAAAAGAAAATATTTGTAGTATAACTCGTTTTCAGCGAAGCGCCAATGACGGAGTAGCCTTTAGACTTTTACAGCTAAGGAAGAGGGCAGTATCCAAACTCTTAGTTGTAGTGAAACTATATTCGTCTTGAACAGTCTCGGAAAGAACTAATAAAATCAAACTGAATGTTTGATATATAATGCTATTAGTTGCTGAAAGATCATCAGTTCAAGATTTTATTTCATTGTAATTTTATTTTCATTTTCAATGCTGCTATAACTGGAAAAAAAAATATCTGTAATGTAATTCGTTTTCAGTGAAGCACCAATGACGTAGCATCCTTTAGAATTTTACAGTTAGGGAAGGGGACAGTATCCAATCCCTTGTTTGTAGTAAAACTATATTTGTCTTGAACGGCCTTGGAAAGAACTAATCAAATTAAAATAGATATTGGACATATAGTAATATTAGTCGCTCAGAGATCATCATTTAAAAATTTAATTTTATTTGTAGTATTTATGTTTATTTTCAATGTTGTAACAGGCAAAAAAGAAAATACATGTAGTATAATTTGTTTTCAGTAACGCACCAATGACGCAGTAGATTTTAGACTTTTACAGTGAGAGAAGGAGGAAAAACCCAAACTCTTGTTTGTAGAGATTTTTGTTCGTTTCAAGCTGGATTGCATATCAAACAGTTCTTGGTAACGAACTGTAAGTACGGAGCGACCCGGCTCAATAGTAACCGAAATTCTAAAAAGCGGAATTTTGATACCAATAGATTCATCAAAAGAATCAGATTTTCACGCTGATTTCAAATATATAAGTTTCATCAAGGTTAGCCATACACATCGAAAGTTAAGCGAAATGTTTGCTGAAAATATCTGCCTGGTTTTCGAAAAAAGGGGAAAACACCCCATAGAAATTATAGAACCTTAATGAAAATCGCACCAGCAGATTCAGCGTACCAGAGAACCCTACTGTAGAGGTTTCAAGCTCCTATCGGCATACATGTGGAATTCTGTATTTTTTGCCAGAGGAAAGATAACGGATGCGTGTTTATTTTTTTTTTCCAGGGGTGATTGTATCGACCCAGTTGTCCTATAATATCGTGGGGGTGCTCATTCAAACGGAAAATATAAGTTCTAGTGCCCTTTTTAAGTGATAAGAAAAATTGAGGACAGCTAGGCTCCCTCCCACGCTCATTTTTTCCCTAAGTCACCCAAACAAAAGTTGGTAATAGCCATTTTGTTCAGCATGGTCGAAAACATAATAACTATGTCTTTCAGGATGACTTAATCCCCAACAGTCCCCGGGGTAAGGGCTGCAAGTTATGAACTTTACCCAACGTTAACATTTATTATTGGTTATTGAAAAGTATACAGACGTTTTCAGGGGAGATTTTTTTCTGGTAATGGGGGAGGGGTTCTGGTATTACATTTGAGAATCTTTCCACGGAGGAAGTTTTCATGGGGTAAGGGACATTGCTATGACGGGGGGGCCGGCTTTCCCAGCATTATTTAAAAAACGATCAGAAATTAAATTAAAAAAAAAACAAATTTTTCAACTGAAAGTAAGGAGCAACATCAAAACCTAAAACGAACAGAAATTATTATGTTTATGATTGGGTTCACCCCCTAGTCAATACTTGCTCTGTACGCTAAAGATTTTTTAAGACTTTCATAAGAGCTATCTATTCTAATTAACGGCCTTTGTGATTAAGGGGTCATTTTTAAAGAATTTGAACAAAATTCGAACTTTAGCGTAAAGAACGAGGTATTGACTAGGGGGTGAATCCCCTAATATATGTATTAAAATATATGAATATAGAAGTTCGTTAAGTAACACATAACGTTACGTAACAAAGTTATTAAATAGAATAAACAAAAAAAGGGCAGATTCGTAAGTTGCGTATATCTATTACTAGTAAAATCGTTCGCAAATAAAATTAAAGAACTTTTGAGAAAGCCATTTAACCAAAAAAAAAAAAAAAAAAAAAATAAAATAAAATTCATATAGAAATTTCGTTTTAATTATTCATATACGGTGAGCCAAAATCGAAGCCTGCATTAATTCAAAAACGTTCAGAAATTAAATTAAAAAAATCAAGTTTTTTTAGCTGAAAGTGAGGAGCAACATTAAAACTTAAAATGAACAGAAATAATTCCGTATATGAAAAGGGATGTCCCCTCCTCAACGCCTCGCTCTTTACGCTAAAGTTAGACTCTTTCTCACAACTCTATTTTTTTAAACAATGAAAAACATTAGCTTAAAGAGCGAGGGGTTGAGGAGGGGACAGCCCCTTTCATATACGGAATAATTTCTTTTCGTTTTAAATTTAATGTCGCTCCTTACTTTCAGTTAAAAAAATTTGTTGTTCTATTTTTATTTTCAATTAAAGTTTCACTCGTTCTAAGATTTATTTAGTCATTTATATTAGTTCCTATTGTATATTTGTTTGCTATGATTGTTTATTTAATTACTGTTCGTTTTGGGTTTCATTTAGACTTCAATAGCAAAATATTTTTGTTCGTTTTAATATTGATTTGCATATTCAACTTTAAGATTTACTCGTTTTAACGTTTATTTATTCATTTATATTAGTACCTGTTGTATGTTTTTTTTGTTTTTTTTTTGTTGTGGTTGTTTATTAATTTCTGTTCGTTTTGGGTTACATTTATTCTTTAATTGTAATTTTTGGCCATTTCGAGTTTGAGTTATTGTAGGTTTCTATTTCGTTTGATCTTAACTTTAATATGGGGTTTGCTTTTTTTTAGGAAAATTCTTTTTTCGGAAAGTTTTCTTATTTACTAATTTCTGTTCGTTTTTGATTGCCAAAGTTTCAAGTTTTAAATAATTCTCTATTTCAAAATGTTTTCTAATTTCAAAATAAATTAAAAGTTTTGGCAAGAACTAATAAAATTAAACTGAATATTTTATATATAATGATATTAATTGCTGAAAGTTCACTAGTTCAAGATTTGGTTTCACCCAAGGCAGGATTTAAAGCTTTGACGCTTGTAGGCCCAAGCGTTTCCGCCGCTCCGTTTTTGCAAGATTTTCAGGGAAATCCCCAAAATTTCGGGAATAGTGAAAGCCGTAAGGCCTAGAGGGCCCATTGGTAAACCCTGGTCTGCTTTCACTGCAATTTTTATTTTATTTTCAATATTGTAATAAGTACGAAAGAAAATATTTGTAATATAATTCGATTTAGTAAAGCTCGATGTCCACTGTAGGCCTTATGCTTTTACCGTTAGGGAAACGGGCAGTAGCCATACTGCGGTTTGTAGTGAAGAGTACTGGTGTCTTGAACAGTTTTGGAAAGACTTTATAAAATTAAACTGAATTCCCGTGATTTTTGGAATAAAAAATCGTTAGTAAGTTTGTTTTTTTGGGGAGAGGGCCATGGAGGGAGGGACAGGGGTCAGTCCCCGAGATTTATCATTGAAAATTTTTTTAGTAGAGGGAGGAATATTGGGCCATGTAGGACCAGGAGTCAGCTCCAGTATATTTTGGAATAAAATATTGTTAATATTTTTTTTTTTGGGGGGGGGGGGGGTGAGTCGGACCATTGAAGGCCAGGGGTGAGTTGCCATAAGTTTTGGAGTAAAATATCTTTCATAAAATCTTTGAGTTGAAGTTGAGGTTTGGTTTATCTCCCTGCAGTTTTTGTTATCCGATCTTTTGACTTATTTTAACAAAATGGGTATCTCAAAAGTTCTGTCCGATGGATTTGGGGTAAAGAAGGCAGAAGGACTAGTTGCTCTCTTGTCTCTTTTGACTCTTAATTAAATAAAAATAAAACTGAAAACAAACATAAATTATTACATATATGATGGGGGTTGCCCCCTCCTCAATACCTCGCTCTTCACACTAAAGATTTTAGGCATTTTTTAAAAAGCTACTTATTGATCTAATTAAACGACCATTGTGTTTCAGGAGTCGTTCTTAAAGAAATGGGACAAGATTTAAACTTTAGTGTAAAGATCGAGGTGGATGACCCCCCTGTACACGTAATAATTTCTGATCGTCTTAAGTTTTAATATTGCTCCTTACTTTCAATTGAAAAAACTTGTTTTTATTTAATTTCTGATCACTTTTTAAATCGTGTTGCAAGGAAAAATACTCTTCCCTGCGGAAATATCCTCTGGACAATTCAATCCTGGTGAAAAATTACCCCGGACAATTACCCTTAACACATCCACGCGTAAAATTAAGTCAGTAAAGAGAAAGCAAGACAATATAAGGAAATTTTGTACAGGAATTCTGGCAAATTTCCCAAGTATAAAATTTCCCCCGAAAAGTTCACCCTCCTGGAAACTTCCCTCTTTATGGAAAATTCTCCCCGTGAAAAGAACCCCCAGCGAAAAATTATTCTTCCCTCCCCTCCGAAAGATGTATGCATACTTCCCAACAAAAAATACTATACGTAAACAATGAACAAATTTTATAACTTAAAGACCTTTCCCCAGGAGCTTTGGGGGTCATGCTATCTCAAAAGACAGAGTTGTTAGGTCTTTAAACTATGCTGAACAAAACAGGAGTCTCATAATTTTGATCGGACGATTTTGGAAAAATACGGGCGTGAGAGGGGGTCTAGTTGCCATCCAATTATTTTGGTCACTCAAAAAGGGTTCTAGAACTTTTAATTTCCCTTAAAATGAGCCCTTTCCAGATTTTCTAGGCCCTCTGGGTCGATACAATCACCCCTGGGGAAATAAAAAAAATAATAATAAACACGCATCCGTGATCTTTCTTCTGGCAAAAAGTACAAAATTCCGCACTTTTGCAGATAGGAGCTTGAAACCTCTACAGTACGGTTCTCTGTTACGCTGAATCTGATGATGTGATTTTCATTAAGATTCTATGAACGTTACGGGATGTTTACCCCTTTTTTGAAAATCAGGCAAGTTTTCTCAGGCTCGTAACCTTTGAAGGGTAAGACTAAACTTAATAAAACTTTTATATAGAAAATTAGCATAAAAATCCAGTTCTTCTGATATATCTATTGATATCAAAACTCTGTTTTTTAGAGTTTCAGTAATTATTGAGCCGGGTTGCTCCTTACTTACAGTTTGATACCACGAACTGTTTGAAAAGGGGACTAGAATTTTCAATTTCCAATATAATGAGCCGTCAACGAAGTTATACGATCATTCCTTCCATAAAACCTTATATGGACCCGGGGCATAGTTTACAACACTTGCACCCGGGTTCTGGGGGGCTGTGTTTGATCGGAAGTATTTGGGGAAAAGGTGGTTGGGGAGGGGGTTTAGTTGTCATCATATTACTTTGGACTCTTATTAGATTACTTTGTGGGGAGGGGTTGATGCTAGAAGATGGACGGGATGGCTAAGCACAACTTTCTAGCGGTGGCCCTGTTTTCACTAATCATAGTGCGTAACTTGCAGCATATCCAGGAGATCCAGAAAAAAACCCATCAAAGTCTTATGGCCTTCATGACATCTAGTTTTCTATTACCTGAGACTTTTTGAAACAAATAGCTATTTCAAAATTTTTATCAGCTCCATTTGCGGGGAGGAGGTAAAAGGAGGGATTGGTTTCTCTCTCATGACTTTTGACTATTAAAGGGAACGAGAACTTTTGATTTCTATTCAAATGAGCTGCTTTTAGAAAATGAGGAGTTCTTGGAAAAAAACTAAACATCAAAGCCTTATGGCCTTTATGGCCTTTAATTATCTATTGTCTAAAACTTAATAACAGAAAAAGTAAATTGTGCTGCAAATCCTTCCATTTGTGCTGCAAATGGGAGGATGTTAGGGGGTCATGTTTGATGCCCAGAGGGTGGACGGGGCTGGTTGTGCACAACCTTCCAGTGGTGGCTCTGTTTTCACTAATCTTAGTGCAAAACTCGCAGCACATCCAGAAAAAATAAAACATTAAAGCTTTATGGTCCTTATGAACTTTAGTTTTCTATTGTCTAAGACTTAGTAACAGAAAAAAAGACTAAAATAAATTTACATAAGAGACAACCACTCATAATCAGTATATAGAGCATTCCTCCCACTTGTGCTGCAAATGGGAGGATTTTGGAGGTTGGGTTTGATGCTAGGGGATGGACAGGGATGGCTGTGCACAACCTTCCATCGGTAGCCCTGTTACCACTACTCTTAGTGCAGAACTAGAAGCGCACCCAGGAGATCCAGAATCAAACATGCCCTCTTTCTTAATAAATAACCTGAAAAAAGGTAACTAGAACTTTCAATTTCAAATCAATTAAGCCATCTCTGAAGTTTACACGATCACTCCTTACATTAAACAAAATTTGCCTCGGGCTCTGGGGGGTTGTGTCGACCCTAGAGTTTTTTTTTTATTTGGTTTTTAAACTATTTTGAACAAAATGGCTATATCAAAATTTAGATCGGATGCATTTCGGAAAAAAGGGCTTGGGCGAGGGGCTAGTTGCCCTCCCATCACTTACAAATCTTAATAAGGGCACTAGAATTTCTGATTTATAATCAAATGAGCCCCCTCTGAAGTTTATACAACCATCCCTTTCATAAGAACCTTATATGCCTTTGGGGTATAATTTACAAAACTTGCCCCCAGGGTCCGGGGGTTATGTTATCCCTAGAGTTTTGGTTATATTATCTTTTGGCTATTTTGAACAAAATTACTATATAAGAAATTCGATCGGATGTATTCGGGGAAAAGATGGATGGGTGGGGGAAGGGGCTATTTGCCATTGGATTACTTATGACTCTTTTAGACGGAATTATAACTTTCAATTTCTAATCATTTGAGCCCCTCCGAAGTTTATACGACCATCCCCTCCATAAAAACCTTATATGCCCCTGAGGCATAATTTAAAACAATTGCCCCCGGGTTCTAGGGGGATGTGTAATCCCTGGAATTTTTGTTATATGATCTTTGGTCTATTTTGAGCAAAATAGCTATACAAAAATTCGATCGGAAGCAAATGGGGAAAAGAGGGTTGGGGGAGGGCTAGTTGCCATTGGATCTCTTTTGACTCTTAAAGAGTGAACTAGAACTTTCAATTTTCCATCAAATGAGTCCTCTCTGAAGTTTATACGAGCATCCCTTCCGTTTGAACCATGTATGTTTGACTTTCTCATAATTCTATTTTTTTTTAAACAATGAAAAACTTTAGCGTAAGGAGCGAGGCGTTGAGGAGGGGACAGCCTCTTTCATATACGGAATAATTTCTGTTCGTTTTAAGTTTTAATTTCGCTCCTTACTTTCAGTTAAAAGAACTTGTTTTTTTTATTTAATCAAGAAAAGGCTCAAATTGTCTGCGTTTAGAAGGTAAATCGTTGGAAGCAATAGCTAATATACGGAATGAATTTGTAATTGTACCAGTTGATAAAGCTAGCAATTATTTTGCCATAATTTGTCAGAAAATCTACTGTGATATTTTATCAAAAGAGTTACAAACAACAAATACATACGAAAAGGCTCGTATAGAGGAGAATAGTTTAATTGAAAATATAGAAGAAAGAATTTTGAAAAAATCCAATATTAAAGTTAATGGTAGTAGAAAGGGAGGTGCTACTCCGAACACTCACCCCTGCTGCCATCTACAATTTAGTTTAATGCTGACGGGACATAATTTATTCAAGGATTATCGATCGAGTCTAATGGGGGTCAAGGTCGATTTATTTGCTGTTGTTTGTCCAGGTGTAATGACACGAGGGGTGATTTACATAATCGATGGGGGAGTTATTGGTTCACGAAGGGGGAATTAAGAAACAAACATGGCTTCATTGTTGTTTGGCTAGCCTAACCTGAAAACTTGATTTACATAATCGGCGGGGAAATTATTGATTCACGAAGGGGAAATTAAGAAACATTAAGGCTTCTTTAATCTTAGGTCTGAGGGATAAACGTTCTTTGGGTCAGAGAGAAAAATTAATATTCTATTTTTAAATAGGGCTTCATTGATCGTTAGTGTCAGGAATTATAAATGACATCACTTGTTATCTTGGATTTATGTGGGAGTCTAAAGAGATAGAAATTCTATTTTTAAATAGGGCTTCACTGAGCTTTAAGTCGGAGAGATAAATTGATATTCTAACGAAACCTTAATAGTTTAGCTAGGAAAATTTATGAGATGAAGAGATTAACGTAGGAAAGTGTTTCCTAGAAATTTGAAATGTGAAAGCACAGAGATGCCAAACAAAAGGAACACGCTGAAATTACTTTTAGGGGATTATTTGGGCGAAACGGTTTTAGACAGCTTATGGAATTATTTCGGCGAAACCGTTAGAGACATTTTAAGAGATGATTTAAAAGATGATTTTAGAAGAGGTTTTGAGTGTGGTCGTTATAATACACAAGTTCCATTTGAACAGTATTGTGAGGTCCCCTACCCCAACCCCAAAGGGCCCCAATCCCCCTACCCCGATCCAAAGGGTTCCAATCCCCATACCCCAATCCAGAAGGAACCCCCCGTGCCCCCAAAGGTTCCCCGGGCTACCACCCCGCCCCCCCTACCCTCCAAGGCCCACCCCCGGCCTCATCGTTTGGTGCTGTATGTTGACTGAAACCTATGATTTGGGGTGTATTGCTTGCTATTTTTGACTTTTATTAGTTGGATTTCTTAGTCTTTCATAGGTATGTGTTGTCTGAAACCTATGATTTGGGATGGGTGGTTTGCTATTTTGACCATTCTGAGCTGGATTTCTTAGCCTTTCATAGGTGTGTATTGTCAGAAAATTATGATTTGGGATGTGTAGTTTGCTATTTGGACTTTTCAGAGCTAGAATTCTTAGTCTCTCATAGGTGTTTGTTGTCTGAAACTTCTAGTTTGGGATGAGTAGTTTGCTATTTCAGACTTTTATGAGCTAAGCTTTCCTAATATATCGTAGGTGAATGTTGTCAGAAAATTATGATTTGGGATTTGTAAATTACTATTTCGGTCTTTTCTGAGCTAGATTTCTTAGACACTCATAGATTTTTGTTGCCTCAAACTTATAGTCTGGGATGAGTTGTTTGCTATTTTCGACTATTCTGATCTAGTCTTATTAGACTTTCTTATTTGCATGCTGTAAGAAAATTATGATTTGGGATATGTAAATTACTATTTTTGACTTTTCTCAGCTAGATTTCTTAGTCTTTCATGGGTGTTTGTTGTCTGAAACCTATAGTTTGGGATGAGTAGTTTGCTTTTGGACTTTTCAGAGCTGGATTTCTTAGCCTTTTGTGGGAGTGTGTTGCCTGAAACTTATGATTTGGGATATGTAAATTACTATTTCGGGCTTTTCTAAGCTAAATTTCTTAGTCTTTCGTTGGTGTGTGTTGTCTGAAACCTATGATTTGGGATTTGTAGTTTTGCTTTTTGGACTTTTCAGAGCTAGGATTCTTAGTCCCACATAGGTGTTTGTTGTCTGAAACCTATAGTTCGGGATGAGTAGTTTGCTATTTCAGGCTTTTCTGAGCTAAGGTTTCTTAGTATTTCATAGGTGTGTGTTGTCTGAAACTTATGACTTGAGGTGTCTAATTTGCTATTTTAGGCCTTTCTGAGCTAAGTTTTCATAGTATTTCGTAGGTGAATGTTTTCTGAAACTTATGATTTGGGATATGTAAATTACTATTTCGGGCTTTTCTAAGTTAGATTTCTTAGTCTTTTGTTGGTGTGTGTTGAATGAAACCTATGATTTGGGATATAAGGTTCTTATTCTTTCGTTGGTGTTTGTTGTCTGAAACCTTGTTTGTGTTGAATGAAACATATTATTTTTGATATAAGGTTCTTAGTCTTTCGTTGGTGTGTGTTGTCTGAAACCTATGATTTGCGATTTCTAGTTTGCTTTTTGGACTTTTCAGAGCTAGGATTCATAGTCCCTCATAGATGTTTGTTGTCTGAAACCTATAGTTTGGGATGAGTAGTTTGCTATTTCAGGATTTCTGAGCTAAGGTTTCCTAGTATTTTGTAGGTGTGTGTTGTCTGAAACTTATGATTTGAGGTGTGTAATTTGCTATTTCAGGCTTTTCTGAGCTAAAGTTTCATAGTATTTCGTAGGTGAATGTTGTCTGAAACTTATGATCTGGGATATGTAAATTACTATTTTAGGCTTTTCTAAGCTAGAGTTCATAGTCTTTTGTTGATGTGTGTTGTCTGAAACCAATGATTAGGGAGGGGTGGGTTACTATTTTTGACTTTTCTGAGCTGGATTTCTTAGCCTTTCATAGGTATGTGTTGTCTGAAACCTATGATTTGGGATGGTTAATTTGCTATTTTTGACTTTTCTGAGCTAGGTTTATTAGCCTTTCATAGGTGCGTACTGTCAGAAAACTATGATTTGGGATTTTTAGTTTGTTTTATAGACTTTTCAGAGATAGGATTCTTAGTCCCTCATTGGTGTTTTTTGTCTGAAACCTATAGTTTGGGATGAATAGTCTGCTATTTCAAGCTTTTCTGAGCTAAGGTTTATTAGTATTTCATAGGTGTGTGTTGTCTGAAACTTATGATTTGAGCTATGCAATTTGCTATTTCCGACTTTTCATAACCAGATTTCTTAGTCTTTCGTAGGTATGTGGTGTCTGAAACCTATGATTTGGGATGTTTGGGTTGCTATTTTTTGACTTTTCTGAGCTGGATTTCTTAGCCTTTCATAGGTGTGTGTTGACTGAAACCTATGATTTGGGAATGAGTGGTTTGCTATTTTTGACTTTTCTGAGCTAGATTTCTTAGCCTTTCATAGGTGTGTGCTGTCAGAAAATTATGATTTGGGATGTGTAGTTTGCATTTTGGACTTTTCAGAGCTAGGATTCTTAGTCCCTCAGAGGTGTTTGTTGTCTGAAACTTCTAGTTTGGGATGAGTAGTTGGATATTTCAGGCTTTTCTGAGCTAAGGTTTCTAAGTATTACGTAGGTGAAGCTTCCACGTCAGTTTTAAGTTCACCAAGACATAAAAATTTAAAGTTCAGTTCTAATTTTTCCACAGAAGATAGGAAAAGTTATATTATGATTGTGATTATTTTCTATGAAGATAAAAAGTTTCACTTTAATTCTAAATTTTCTTAAATTCAGTTCCAACTTTTCTAAAAGAGATGACACACTTTAAAGTTCAATTTTAAATTTTTTCAACGAAGTCAACGAAAGTTCAAGTTCTTTTCTGAATTTTCTCAATGAAAAAGAAATTAGTCATTGATCATTTCTATTTTTCCAAATAATATAAAAATTTTCCACTTTAGTTCAGATCTGTCTCGAAGAGATGAAAAATTTAAAATACTATTCCAAATTTTTCACAGAAGATAAAAAGTTCAAGTTCTCTTCGGAATTTTACCAAAGAACACAATTCAATTCTAAGTTCTCCAGAAAAAACATAAATCTTCCACTTCAGTTCTTTATTTCACAAAGACATAAAGAAATTTAGAGTTCAATTCTAAATTTTTCGGTGGAAGATAGAAAAAGTAATACCATACTTGTGAATATTTTCACGGAACATAAAAAGTTCTAGTTCAATTTTAAATTTTCTCAACGAAGTGAGGAAAAGTTCAAGTTCCCTACTGAATTTTACCAAAGAACACAATTCAATTCTAATTTATCCAGAGAAAAAAAAAATCATCCACTTAAGTTCTTTATTTCACAAAGACATAAAGAAATTTAAAGTTCAATTCTAAATTTTTCGGTGGAAGATAGAAAAAGTAATACCATACTTGTGAATGTTTTCACGGAACATAAAAAGTTCTAGTTCAATTTAAAATTTTCTCAACGAAGTGAAGAAAAGTTCAAGTTCTCTTCTGAACTTTACTAAAGAACACACTTCAATTCTAATTTCTCCAGAGAAAATAAAAATCTTCCACTTCAGTTCTTTATTTCACAAAGACATAAAGAAATTTAGAGTTCAATTCTAAATTTTCGGTGGAAGATAGAAAAAGTAATACCATACTTGTGAATATTTTCACGGAACATAAAAAGTTCTAGTTCAATTTTAAATTTTCTCAACGAAGTGAGGAAAAGTTCAAGTTCCCTACTGAATTTTACCAAAGAACACAATTCAATTCTAATTTATCCAGAGAAAAAAAAAATCATCCACTTAAGTTCTTTATTTCACAAAGACATAAAGAAATTTAAAGTTCAATTCTAAATTTTTCGGTGGAAGATAGAAAAAGTAATTCCATACTTGTGAATGTTTTCACGGAACATAAAAAGTTCTAGTTCAATTTTAAATTTTCACAATGAAGTGAAGAAAATTTCAAGTTCTCTTCTGAATTTTACCAAAGAACACAATTCAATTCTAATTTATCCAGAGAAAATAAAAATCTTCCACTTCAGTTCTTTATTTCACAAAGACATAAAGAAATTTAAAGTTCAATTCTAAATTTTTCAGTGGAAGATAGAAAAAGTAATACCATACTTGTGAATATTTTCACGGAACATAAAAAGTTCTAGTTCAATTTAAAATTTTCTCAACAAAGTGAAGAAAAGTTCAAGTTCTCTACTGAATTTTACCAAAGAATACAATTCAATTCTAATTTCTCCAGAGAAAACAAAAATCTTCCACTTAAGTTCTATATTTTACAAAGACATAAAGAAATTTAGAGTTCAATTCTAAATTTTTTCGTTGGAAGATAAAAAAAGTAATACCATACTTGTGAATATTTTCACGGAACATAAAAAGTTCTAGTTCAATTTAAAATTTTCTCAACGAAGTGAAGAAGAATTCAAGTTCTCTTCTGAATTTTACCAAAGAACACATTTCAATTCTAATTTCAACAGAGAAAACAAAAATCTTCCACTTACGTTCTTTATTTCACAAAGACATAAAGAAATTTAAAGTTCAATTCTAAATTTTTCCGTGGAAGATAGAAAAAGTAATACCATACTTGTGAATATTTTCTCGAAGAGATGAAAAATTTAAAATACTGTTCCAAATTTTTCACAGAAGATAAAAAAATTCAAGTTCTCTTCGGAATTTTACCAAAGAACATAATTCAATTCTAATTTCTTCAGAGAAAACAAAAATCTTACACTACAGTTCTTTATTTCACAAAGACATAAAGAAATTTGAAGTTCAATTCTAAATTTTTCGATGGAAGATAGAAAAAGTAATACCATACTTGTGAATATTTTCTCGGAAGATAAAAAGTTCTAGTTCAATTTAAAATTTTCTCAACGAAGTGAAGAAAAATTCAAGTTCTCTTCTGAATTTTACCAAAGAACACAATTCAATTCTAATTTCACCAGAGAAAATCAAAATCTTCCACTTAAGTTCTTTATTTCACAATGACATAAAGAAATTTAAAGTTAAATTCTAAATTTTTCGGTGGAAACAAGAAAAAGTAATACCATACTTGTGAATATTTTCCTGGAAGATAAAAAGTTCTAGTTCAATTTAAAATTTTCGCAACGAAGTGAAGAAAAATTCAAGTTCTCTTCTGAATTTTAGCAGAGAACACAATTCAATTCTAATTTCACCAGAGAAAATAAAAATCTTCCACTTCAGTTCTATATTTCAAAGACATAAAGAAATTTAAAGTTCAATTCTAAATTTTTCGGTGGAAGATAGAAAAAGTAATACCATACCTGTGAATATTTTCTCGAAAAGATGAAAGATTTTAAATACTGTTCCAAATTTTTCCCAGACGATAAAAAAGTTCAAGTTCTCTTCGGAATTTTACCAAAGAACACAATTCAATTCTAATTTCTCCAGAGAAAATAAAAATCTTCCACTTAAGTTCTTTATTTCACAAAAACATAAAGAAATTTAAAGTTCAATTCTAAATTTTTCGGTGGAAGATAGAAAAAGTAATACCCTACATGTGAATATTTTCCCGGAAGATAAAAAGTTTTAGTTCAATTTACAATTTTCTCAACGAAGTGAAGAAAAGTTCAAGTTCTCTTCTCAATTTTACGAAAGAACACAATTCAATTCTAATTTCACCATATAAAATAAAAATCTTCCAATTCAGTTATTTATTTTAGAAGGACAAAGAAATTTAGAGTTCAATTCTAAATTTTTTGGTGGAAGATAGAAAAATTAATACCATACTTGTGAATATTTTCACGGAAGATAAAAAGTTCTAGTTCAATGTAAAATTTTCTCAACGAATTGAAGAAAAGTTCAAGTTCTCTTCTGAACTTTACCAAAGAAAACACTTCAATTCTAATTTCTCCATAGATTATAAAAATCTTCCACTTCAGTTTTAAGTTCCACAATGAAATGAAGAAATTTAAAGTTCTATTCTAAATTTTTAGATGAAAGATGGAAAAAGTAATACTATGATTGTGATGATTTTCAATGAAGATAAAAAGTTTCACTGTAATTATAAATTTTCTTAAATTCAATTCTGATTTTTCTCAAAGAGATGAAAAATTTAAAGTTCTGTTCCAAATTTTTCATAGAAGATAGAAAAAGTTATACATTGATTGTGAATATTCAACATGAAGATAAGGAACTCCACTTTAATTCAGAGTTTTCTCGAAGAAGTGCAAAATATTCAAGTTCTCTTCTGAATTTTCTTAAAGAAGAGAAAATAGTTAGCTCAATTCTAAATTTTACCAATGAAAATGAAAAAACCTTCCACTTCAGTTCATAATTTCTCAAAGATGTAGAAATTTAAGGTTTAGTTCTAAATTTTTCTGTAGAAGATAGGAAAAGTTATACTATGATTGTGATTATTTTCCAGTGAAGATAAAAAGTTTCACTTTATTTCTAATTTTCTTAAATTCAGTTCCGATTTTTCGCAAAGAGATGACAAATTTAAAGTTCTGTTCCAAATTTTTTTCATAGAAGATAGAAAAATTTATACATTGATTTTAAATCTTCGACATGAAGATAAGGTGCATCACTTGAATTCTGAGTTTTCTCGAAGAAGTGCAAAATGTTCAAGTTCTCTTCTGAATTTTCTTAAAGAAGATAAAAAAGTTAGCTCAATTCTGAATTTTACCAATGAAAATGAAAAAAGCTCCCACTTCAGTTCTTAATTTCTCAATGACATAGAAAATTCATAGCTCTCTTCTAATTTGTCCAAGAAAATAAAAAAGGTTCCACTTCAGTTCTGGTTTTTTCTCAAATAGATGAAAAATTTAAAGTTCTATTCTAATTTTAAATTAAATTTTCGCTCCTTTGTCTTATGGATTTACCCATCAAATTTTTAAATTAGAAAATGAGTGACTTCTTCTATTATTAAAGACAATCGATCAAACTCGTTCATCTAACCTCCAAAACAATAGGTTAGGTTAGGTATAAATAAATATTAATAAATAAATAGAAACATTTCTACAGGTTTAAGTTAGGTTAGGTTAGGTTAACTTATGATGCGATAGCCTGATAATTTAAACTAACCTTTTCTGGGGAGTATGGTTAGGTTATGTTAGGCTAGATTAAGTTAGCTTAGATTAGGTTAGGTTAAGTTAGGTTAGGTTAGCCTACGTACGCTTCACTTAGGTTAGCTTAGGTTAGGTGAGAGACAGGCAAAAAGTTAGGTGTATGATTAGGTTAGGTTAGGTTAGATTAAGTTAGGTTAGGTTAAGTTAGGTTAGGCTAGGTTAGCCTACGTACGCGCGCGTACGTAGGCTAACCTAGCCTAACCTAACTTAACCTAACCTAACTAACTTAACCTTACTAACTTACTGGTATTACTTTTTCTATCTTCCAACGAAAAAATTTAGAATTGAACTCTAAATTTCTTTATGTCTTTGTAAAATATAGAACTTAAGTGGATGATTTTTGTTTTCTCTGGAGAAATTAGAATTGAATTGTGTTCTTTGGTAAAATTCAGTAGAGAACTTGAAATTTTCTTCACTTTGTTGAGAAAATTTTAAATTGAACTGGAACTTTTTATATTCCTGTAAAATATTCCAAAGTATGGTATTACTTTTTCTATCTTCCACTGAAAAATTTAGAATTAAAATGCAAAATTCTTTTTGTCTTTGTGAAATAAAGAACTGAAGTGGAAGATTTTTATTTTCTCTGGATAAATTAGAATTGAATTGTGTTCTTTGGTAAAATTCAGAAGAGAACTTGAACTTTTCTTCACTTCGTTGAGAAAATTTTAAATTGAACTAGAACTTTTTATATTCCGTGAAAATATTCACAAGTATGGTATTACTTTTTCTATCTTCCACTGAAAAATTTAGAATTGAACTTTAAATTTCTTTATGTCTTTGTGAAATAAAGAACTTAAGTGGAAGATTTTTATTTTCTCTGGATAAATTAGAATTGAATTGTGTTCTTTGGTAAAATTCAGTAGGGAACTTGAACTTTTCCTCACTTCGTTGAGAAAATTTAAAATTGAACTAGATATTTTTATGTTCCGTGAAAATATTCACAAGTATGGTATTACTTTTTCTATCTTCCACCGAAAAATTTGGAATTGAACTCTAAATTTCTTTATGTCTTTGTGAAATAAAGAACTGAAGTGGAAGATTTATGTTTTCTCTGGAGAAATTAGAATTGAATTGTGTTCTTTGGTAAAATTCCGAAGAGAACTTGAACTTTTTTATCTTCTGTGAAAAATTTGGAATAGTATTTTAAATTTTTCATCTCTTCGAGACAGATCTGAACTAAAGTGGAAAATTTTTAGTTAAATTTTTAGTTGAAGTTTCAGACAACAAACACCTATGAGGGACTAAGAATCCCAGCTCTGAAAAGTCCAAAAAGCAAACTACACCTCCCAAATCATAATTTTCTGAAAGCACACACCTATTAAATGCTAAGAAATCTAGCTCAGAAAAGTCAAAAATAGCAAACCACTCATTCCCAAATCATAGGTTTCAGTCAACACACACCTACGAAAAGGTAAGAAATCAAGCTCAGAAAAGTCAAAAAATAGCAACCCACACATCCCAAATCATAGGTTTCAGGCACCACATACCTACGAAAGACTAAGAAATCTGGTTATGAAAAGTCGGAAATAGCAAATTGCATAGCTCAAATCATAAGTTTCAGACAACACACACCTATGAAATACTAAGAAACCTTAGCTCAGAAAAGCTTGAAATAGCAGACTATTCATCCCAAACTATAGGTTTCAGACAACAAACACCTATGAGGGACTAAGAATCCTAGCTCTGAAAAGTCTAT
The DNA here is from genome assembly GCF_049724085.1 of Artemia sp. Qi Xiang Cuo. Classification (NCBI taxonomy): domain Eukaryota; kingdom Metazoa; phylum Arthropoda; class Branchiopoda; order Anostraca; family Artemiidae; genus Artemia; species Artemia sp. Qi Xiang Cuo. Next base: position 5,448,190 of record NC_142799.1, read on the forward strand.
AAAACAAACTAAATATCCCAAATCATAATTTTCTGACAGCACGCACCTATGAAAGGCTAAGAAACCTAGCTCAGAAAAGTCAAAAATAGCAAATTAACCATCCCAAATCATAGGTTTCAGACAACACATACCTATGAATGGCTAAGAAATCCAGCTCAGAAAAGTCAAAAATAGCAACCCACCCATCCCAAATCATTGGTTTCAGACAACACACATCAACAAAAGACTAAGAAATCTAGCTTAGAAAAGCCCGAAATAGAAATTTACACATCCCAAATCATAAGTTTCAGACAACATTCACCTACGAAATACTATGAAACCTTAGCTCAGAAAAGCCTGAAATAGCAAATTACACACCTCAAATCATAAGTTTCAGACAACACACACCTAAGAAATACTAGGAAACCTTAGCTCAGAAAAGCCTGAAATAGCAAACTACTCATCCAAAACTATAGGTTTCAGACAACAAACATCTATGAGGGACTATGAATCCTAGCTCTAAAAAGTCCAAAAAGCAAACTAGAAATCCCAAATCATAGGTTTCAGACAACACACACCAACTAAAGTCTAAGAACCTTATTTTCCCAATCATATGTTTCAGTCAACATACACAAGGATTCAGACAACACACATCAACGAAAGAATAAGAACCTTATATCCCAAATCATAGGTTTCAGTCAACACACACCAACAAAAGACTACGAAATCTAGCTTAGAAAAGCCCGAATTAGTAATTTACATATCCCAAATCATAAGTTTCAGACAACATTCACCTACGAAATACTATGAAACCTTAGCTCAGAAAGGCCTGAAATAGCAAATTAGACACCTCAAGTCATAAGTTTCAGACAACACACACCTAAGAAATACTAAGAAACCTTAGCTCAGAAAAGCCTGAAATAGCAAACTACTCAACCCGAACTATAGGTCTCAGACAACAAACACCTATGTGGGACTAAGAATCCTAGCTCTGAAAAGTCCAAAAAGCAAAACTACAAATCCTAAATCATATGTTTCAGACAACACACACCAACGAAAGACTAAGAAATCTAGCTTAGAAAAGCCCGAAATAGTAATTTACATATCCCAAATCATAAGTTTCAGTCAACACACTCCCACGAAAGGCTAAGAAATCCAGCTCTGAAAAGTCCAAAAGCAAACTACTCATCCCAAACAATAGGTTTCAGACAACAAACACCCATGAAAGACTACGAAATCTAGCTCAGAAAAGTCAAAAATAGTAATTTACTTATCCCAAATCATAAGTTTCTGACAACACACACCTATGAAAGGCTAAGAAACCTAGCTCTGAAAATTCAAAAATAGCAAACTACTCATCCCAAACTATAGGTTTGAGACAACAAACACCTATGAGGGACTAAGAAATCTAGCTCAGAAAAGCCCGAAATAGTAATTTACATATCCAAAATCGTAATTTTCTGACAACATTCACCTACGATATACTAGGATATCTTAGCTCATAAATGTCTGAAATAGCAAACTACTCATCCCAAACTAGAAGTTTCAGACAACAAACACCTATGAGAGACTAAGAATTCTAGCTCTGAAGAGTCCAAATAGCAAACTACACATCCCAAATCATAATTTTCTGACAATACACACCTATGAAAGGCTAAGAAATCCAGCTAAGAATGGTCAAAATAGCAATCCACCCATCCCAAATCATAGGTTTCAGACAACACATACCTATGAAAGACTAAGAAATCAAACTCAGAAAATTCAAAATAGCAACCCATACACCCCAAATCATAGGTTTCAGTCAACATACATCAACGAAAGACGGGGCCCGGGGATGGCCTTTGGGGGTCTGGGGGGCCGGGTGGGAGCCCTGGGAACCTTTGGGGGCACGGGGGTTCCTTCTGGATTGGGGTATGGGGATTGGAACCCTTTGGATCGGGGTAGGGGGATTGGGGCCGTTGGGGGTTGGGGTAGGGGACCTCACAACACTGTTCAAATGGAACTTGTGTATTATAACGACCACACTCAAAACCTCTTCTAAAATCGTCTTTTAAATCATCTTTTAAAATGTCTCTAACAGTTTCGCCGAAATAATTCCATAAGCTGTCTAAAACCGTTTCGCCCAAATAATCCCCTAAAAGTAATTTCAGCGTGTTCCTTTTGTTTGGCATCTCTGTGCTTTCACATTTCAAATTTCTAGGAAACCCTTTCCTACGTTAATCTCTTCATCTCATAAATTTTCCTAGCTAAACTATTAAGGTTTCGCTAGAATATCAATTTATCTCTCCGACTTAAAGCTCAGTGAAGCCCTATTTAAAAATAGAATTTCTATCTCTTTAGACTCCCGCATAATTCCAAGATAACAAGTGATGTCATTTATAATTCCTGACACTAACAATCAATGAAGCCCTATTTAAAAATAGAATATTAATTTTTCTCTCTGACCTAAAGAACGTTTATCCCTCAGACCTAAGATTAAAGAAGCCTTAATTTTTCTTAATTCCCCCTTCGTGAACCAATAATTCCCCCATCGATTATGTAAATCACCCCTCATGTCATTACACCTGGACAAACAACAGCAAATAAATTGACCTTGACCCCCATTAGACTCGATCGATAATCCTTGAATAAATTATGTCCCGTCAGCATTAAACTAAATTGTAGATGGCAGCAGGGGTGAGTGTTCGGAGTAGCACCTCCCTTTCTACTAATGGTAATGACAAAAAATTTCCTTTCTTATATTGGACGGAAAAATCACATAAAAATCCACCAAAATCACGTTTTATTGCTGGGGCAGCGAGGTTTCCAACCAGAATTTTGGCCGCTAGAAGAAATTAGAAATAAATTTTAGAAATCTAATTTTAGATTTCTAATTTTCTAAAATTTATCTAAAATTAGATTTCTAAGAAATCTTTCAATAATTTCAGTAAAGAAATCTAATTTTAGGTAAAAAAAAATTATCTAAAATTAGATTTCTAAGAAATCTAATTTTAGATAAATTAGAAATCTAATTTTAGAAGAAATTAGAAATAAATTTAAATATACTGCTCTGGAATAAACAAAAATTATAACTTTAATCCATATTGGAGTGTTAGTAATTTATTACAAGTGATAGATTCTTTGGCTATTGTTTTGGCTCTATTTACTTTGTTTGCTTTTTTTGTTTTGTTTTAGTTAGTTAGAATAACCTTATTACCTGCGGACTTTTGGCTTGGCTTCTGGAGATGTTTTGGACTTTGCTTTGTTTGTCGTTTTGGTTTTATTTGATTTCAGATGTTATATTGAATAATAATGGCTATAAAAATATTCAAAGGGGTCTGCCGAATATTAGTAAGTGTAATGGTCGTTGTTTTCTTTGCCAAGATTACTTCATCCCTCGAAGTTATGTTAAAAACACTTTATATAATAAAAAGTTTCAATGCATGTTAACTGGGCATTTAAATTGTAAAACAACTAATATTAATTATTTACTAGAATGTAAAAACTGTTATTTACAATATGTGGGGAAACTATTAACAGTATATATATATATATATATATATATATATATATATATATATATATATATATATATATATATATATATATATATATATATATATATATATATATATATATATATATATATATATATATATATATATATATATATATATATATATATATATATATATATATATATATATATATATATATATATATATATATATATATATATATATATATATATATATATATATATATATATATATATATATATATATATATATATATATATATATATATATATATATATATATATATATATATATATATATGTATGTATATATATATGTATGTATATATATATATATATATGTATGTATATATATATTATATAAATATACATATATATATATATATATATATATATATATATATATATATATATATATCTATATCTCTATATCTATCTATATCTATACTCTCTACTCTATCTATACTACTATATATATCATATCTCTATATCTATATCTATATATATATATATATATATATATATATATATATATATATACGTTTTGAGTTTGTCTCGGCTATTTATTATATTTTCTGTTCGCTATGGGTTTCATTTTTTTTATTTTTGGTGACTTATGGTAGTTTTACGCTTGAAAAATTATTTGTCTTCGGTTTAATTTTATTAGTTCTTGCCAAAACTGTTTATTTTTGAAACCCAAAACGAACAGATATTAAATAAACAGTCATAGCAAAAACTTCATTTCTGTCCATATTTGGCTTATTGTAGCTCGTTAAGTTTCTTTGAGGAACTACTGTGGAGAATTTGTTTAACCCTAGAAAGGTAAGCTTCCCAAAAAGTTACGTAGATGGTAAGCTTTCGTAAAAATTACTACTTGCAGAAACATTGACTTTTAAAACTCATCACTTAAGTATATTTTAAAAGTAAGTGGGAACTATCGAAAACAGATCTTCAGATAATATTTCACACAGCACAAAAGGTTAATTTCATTGCTTGGAGTCACATGGTATGCATGACTTCGCACGATGCTCACCGCAGAATTGTTTTTGGGAATGGTGGCAAAAACAGGTAGTTATTTGACAAGTGCGTGCCGGGCAAAGGCTACAGATCGTTTTTTTCCCATCAACAGTCGTTCCCGAACGTACGTAACCTGTCACCTCCATTGTTTCACTGATATCAAGTCTGACCTACTGCTGCAAAGTGGGAGCTTCCAAGCGAGTGGTCATATGCGGCCGGGTCAACTCTTTGAACAGAACATTTTTAAAATCTTTTCACGAAAGCGGTCTTCCACTAGATTTGGAAATATTAAAGGAGTATATGACATAACTGTTGATACACACGATGTTGATCAGCCCATAAAACATGCACATGGACCACCTGTTGGTCTTCCAAGCCGTTGAAATTTAACTACAAATTTGGTCAAATGTGTCTACACTGCCTTTGGTGTTATTGTAGTACTCAATGATTTCAGGCTTCTTGCCTGGATACGTGATACTGGTACCCTCATGGCAAGTTGACAAAAGCAGGACCATTTTTGATGGTTTAGGAGGATGTGACACTAGAGTCAGCTCCCAATCAAAACAGAATATTGAGGTTCCTGTGATTCTCCCTTTGCTTACAAGCAGCTCTTCCAGAAGTTCTCTCTTGTTCTCTCCTACTGTATCAACTGTAGTCAGTCGATATGGTTTCTTCAGTAGTTCGGTGGAAAATAGAATTGATGTAGATCAGATGTCAGTTGTGACACTTCTATTTGTCCCCCTGATCTATGTTTTGAGCTCTAGCACATTTTGTAGACCTAGTGGAAATCCGTCAGTCTTTATCGCCTTTCCAAAATATGGCATTGCTGTCACCATTGACTATGTTTCAACGACACACATCATGAAAATCTTATGTCTGTACTTGCTAGGTTGGTTGGGATTATACATTCTAAGAGGACAACATCCACGGAATCCTAAAAGTTGATTGTCGATAGTGAAGTTGATGGCTGGACAAAAATATTCTTTTCAGCTCTCTATGATCAATTCTCGAGTTTCCCTTGTCGGTGCAAATAGATCATATTTTCTTTATTCTTCCCGAATATTTTTGTCATCAAACCCTAAAAATCTGACCAAGAATCTGAAGCGCTGATGGTTCACGGTGGCGTAGTATGCAGAGCCACACAAGTGGATGTCGAACAGCTCCTCAGAGTAAACCCATATTTGACTTTACATGAGAGATTGAGGATACTAACTCGAGCCCTAACTTGTATGGTAGTCATTCCAGCAATGGTTGCCCTTCGCTGTGAATACGATACTTTCTTCCTCACTACTCTCTCGTTCGAACGTTTCGTTATTTCCTCGAAGCCAGCGTTTGAAAAAAACAGGTGAAATGCTGACAGTTCACTTTTGGCCAATTTTTCTCCCACACTTACCTGACCACCTACACCTCTAATAATTTTTCTCGGCCGTGCCTTTTTAGGTCTGGACGGCGGGACAGCCGACCGTCGATGACCATTCTCTCATTTCAAATATTTTTTCTTTGGAATAACAATATGTTCATCCCCTGGCAGCTGAGAGGATAGAGGAGGGTCGTCATCGGTCTCATTTGACGATTCAGGAGATGTAGGACCTTCAGCAATGGTTTTTTTGCGCTTCGAATACGGCTGGCTTAAACTCACTGTAGTAGAAAGGTTTTCATCAGGGCTGCTATATTCGTTCTCGTCTGGAGGAAAATAATCATCATCGGAATCTTTGCTATTAGAAATGTCAAGGATTTCCTGGTCATCCTCATCGTCTGTACAAAAATCTTCTGCTGGTTCACCATCTTCTGATTCGAGCAGACGCAGGATTTCCGCATATGAAACCCGTCACGAAGTCATTCTGCAAAAAGAAAATTTTTTGCTGCTCATTTGTTAAATCAGAAAATAGCCAAATTCAGCATTTTCATGTGCTATTTCCTCACGAAATTTGCTACGAAGCTTGTCAACAACGTTAAAAAACTGATCTAACCTCATTGTCCGAAGAAGCTTACTAATTACCAAGTTTTGATCAAAAAATCCTTTTTCCTGAAATAGGTGAAAAAGTTACGTAGATGGTAAGCTTTCGTAAATTTTGCTACTCACCCTTAATATCTCCCCAACCGGTTCAGATAATAAAACCTCGGTGACGGCACAAGAACTGGCTAGTCATAATATTAGCATATCGGGGAGGTCGGTTCGCGCAATGCATCCGTTTCCATGGCAACTGCGAAAAAGTGTTTTTGCGTCGTAAAATTTACGAAAGCTTACCCTTCTAGGGTTAAATTAATATAATGAAAATATAAGAAAATATAGACTCTTTAAGAATGTGAAGAAATACTTTAAATAGTAGCTCGTAAAAAGAGATAATAAGAGGGAGAAGGGTTCAGTGATTCTTTTTTGATCACTTTTTTTTATTTTTTTTCATTCTTTTTTTGGGTTCGAAAATTTCTATTTTTTGATCACTCAGCAAAACCCAGACCGGTTCCAATGAAAGTCAAACAATTGATAACGATAATAGAAAAAATGTTATAATAATATAACGTAGTATATTGATAATATAACATTTATATTAATAATGTAAAACAATATATAATAGCATAAAATAGTATATTGATTATATAACAATTATATTACAATAGAACATAGTATATAATAACATAACATATGTTACAATAATATAGAGAAAGTAATATAAATGTTATAAAAATATTTTTAATAATGAACAAAATCATACAATAACCTGAAATAAGTTTTACAAATCATTCTAGGGTACCAAACGAGTGGCGATCTCAAGCTGAATTAGGAGGCGTTGTTCCATAGAACATGAAACGTGACTAAAAGATCCAAATCAGGTTTTACTGTTTGAGTAAGTGGTATTCAAGTATTCTGAGAGATACAGAGGTAATAATTCAACGATTAGTTTCGATCAATACAGCAAACTAAGGGACCTTGGATGGTCAGAGTGTAGCAAAAGACGGAAAAGGATTCTCATAATTGGCCCAGGAAATTGGCTCAGAATTGATGCTTAGGCTATTTTAGGACAATTCTATGGTTTCTGTGTACCTTATTCTAATAAATCAAGATGGTGCTTAAAGGATGAATTCCCATCAAGAATGGTGCCTAGGAAACGGACATGGTCATTTTTGCCTCTACTGAACTAGATTCTAAAATATAGCCCTCTACCCTCCTTTTTACGCGAAGCTTTACACTCTTATTGCAATACTTCGTAAATGAAAGCCCCTTTTCATGTGTATCTACTTTATGCAAATAAATAATATTATCCGGAAATTTTACGGAAATTTTATAGACGGAAATTAAGACGGAAATTTTATAACACTCATCTCACTCTCAAACTCCACTGTTTACATTAAAATTAAAATTCTTATCAGAATACTTCGAAACTGAAAGACTAATTTTAGGGAATGTGGTCCAAAAATATACTTTTTGAGTTTCTAAGCAGCCCCCTACCCCTTGCGCCCGTAGAATAGTTACAAAGATCGTTTTCTGAGAAGTGCATTGGGATACCCAAAGCTTTAATCCAGGGGAAAGTCCAAAATAATAGTATTGTCAGTACCCTTACAATCTGAAAGTATATGGTAACAAATTGTAAGTAAGGAGCAACATGGCCCAATATTAACCAAAACTCTAAAAAATTAAATTTTGATAATAATAGATACACTAAAAATTAGTTTTTTTGCTGATTCCAAATATATAAAAGTTTTTAAGTTTAATGTTACCCGACAAAATCAACGAGCATGTGAAAATTTCTCCGATTAATAAAAACGGATGAAATAACCCCAAAACGTCAAGCGGTCGTGATGGAAATCACACCGTCAGATTCAACATATGAAAATACCCGATTGTCGAGGTTTTAAGCTCTTATCAATACAAATGTGGAAATTTGTATTTTTTGCCGGAATAAAGATCACGGATGTGTGTTTATTTGTTTTTTTTTGTTTATAATTTTTGCCAGGGATGATCGTAACGAAACAATAGTCCTAGAACATCAGGAGAGAGGTCATTCAAATGAAGATAATTGTTTTACTGCTCTTTTTTAGTTACCAAAATTATTGGAGGACAACGAGCCCCCTACCAAGGCCTTTTATTGAAAACATCCGATAAGAATTTTGAGATAGTCATTTGATTTAGCATAGCAAAAAGGTCCAATAGCTTTGCTTTTGAGTCTGACATGACACTCATAACTCTTGAGCAAAGGGCTGTATGTTACGCAATTTGCCCATTGTTGACATGCATATGTTACTGGGCCTATGTGTTACTAGGAACTATACGCGATGTTTTTGTGGGGAGGGAATTTTCTAAGGGAAAATTTTACACAAAGAGAGGGGGAGGGAATTACCTGGCATGATTGACAAATGGATGGGAATTAAATAAAAAAAAACAAGTTTTTCTACGGATAGTAAGGAGCAACACCAAAACTTGAAACAATCAGAAATTATTCCGTACATAAGGGATGCTGTCCCTTCTTTTTCCCTCGCTCTGTACGCTAAAGTTGGATTTTTTGTCAGAATTCTTCAAGCAATACTGCCCATACACAATTATGTATGAAGAACTTCAAGACTTCAGCGTAAAGACCAAGGGTTGAGGAAGTGGCAGCCCCCCTCCATATACAGAGTAATCTTTATTTGCCTTAAGTTATAATGTTGCTCTTAACTTTCAGTGACAAAATGTTGTTTTTTTATTTAGTTACCAAATAAGAGAAGAAGATCATTAAAAAACGAGTGGAAACTCGATTAAAGAAGTTGTCTAAAGAGAAGTAAAAGCGAAACTAATTACAGAAGTTAGTTGAAATATATATATATATATATATATATATATATATATATATATATATATATATATATATATATATATATATATATATATATATATATATATATATATATATATATATATATATATATACAACCCCCCCCCCCTAAAAGGCTAGATTATCATTTTCAATCTACAGAAAATAATATTTGGAATATTTTTTTTTAATCTTAAAAATAAAATTAAAAGTAATTTATCACGAAAAAACAATCCACTTCTTTCAAAAAAATACATATATGACAATCAGTTGGGTTTTACCATTGAAATAGGGTGCTTATTTTCATTAATCTTTTTTCATTTAATCCCATTTCATTCATGTGTATGAAAAATCCATGATTGAATCAATTGACAATTGACATATACGGAATAATTAAATTTCTCTTCTTTAAATAAAGATCGAAATGTGAACCTTAAATGAGCAAAGCTAGATTTTGTAATAGATTAACCTTAATATCAAATAGAAATTACTATGAATAAATAATTTAAGCCTAAAATAAACAAAAATTGCAACTAATAACAAAATCAAACTAAACATAAAGTTTGACTTTTATTTTGCACAGCTGTTTTTTTGTCATCAAACAGTTCGTGGTAACGAACTGTAAGTAAGGAGCGACCCGGCTCAATGGTAACCGAAACTCTAGAAAACGGGTTTTTGATACGAATAGATACGTCAAAAGAATCATACTTAAATGCGGATTTCAAATATATAATTTTCATCAAGTTTAGTTATACCCATCAAAAGTTACGCGCCTGAGAAAATTTGGCTGATTTTCAAAAATAGGGGGAAAGACCCCCTAAAAGTTATAGAACCTTGATGACAATCACACCATCATATTCAGCGTATCAGAAAAACCTACTATAGAGGTTTCAAGCTCCTATCTACAAAAATGTGGAATTTTGCATTTTTTGCCAGAAGAAAGATCCCGGATGCGTGTTTATTTGTTTTTTTGTTGTTGTTTTTTTTCCCCAGGGGTGATCGTATCGACCCAGGGTTCCTAGAATATCGTAGGAGGGCTCATTCGAACGGAAATTAAAAGTCCCAGTGCTCTTTTTATGTGACCAAAAAAATGGATGGCAACTAGGCCCCCTCCCACACTCATTTTTTCCTAGAGTCACTTGATCAAAATTTTAAAATAACCATTTTGTACAGCATGGTAAAAAAAATGATAAATATGGACTTTAGTATGCTTCAATCACCCGAAATTTTTGGGGAGAGGGCTAAAAGTTGTGAACTTTACCCAATGTTAACATATAGTAGTGGTTCTTCGGAAGTATACAGACGTTTTCAGGAGGGTTTTTTTCTGGTAGTGAGGGGGGGGGGGTGGGTTGGGGTTTATGTTGGAGGATCTGTCCATGAAGGAAGTTTTCATGGGGGAAGGGAAATTGCCATGAAGGGGGCGCCGGACTTGCCAGCATTATTTATTGGTTATTGGGAAGTATACAGACATTTTCAGATAGGATTTTTTTTCTGGAGGATGGGGCTGGAGGAGGGGGTTACTCGGGAGAATCTTTCCGTGGAGGTAGTTTCTTTGGCGTAGGGGACATTTCTATTAAGGGGGCGCCGGATTTCCAAGCATTATTTAAAAAATGATCAGAAATTAAATTTAAAAAAACAAGCTTTTTTTTCAACTGAAAATAAGAAGCAACATTAGAACTTAAAACGAACAGAAATTATAACGTATATAAGGGGGTTCTCCCCCAAGTCAATACCTCGCTCTTTACGCTACAGTTTTTTTTAGTGCTTTCAAAAGAGCTATCTATTCTAACTAAACGGCCTTTGTGATTCAGGGGTTTGTGAATTAAATTTTTTTTTAAATTTTAACGTAAAGAGCGAGGTATTGACTAAGGGGAGAACCCCCTCTTATACGTAATAACATATACGTAATAAAAAAAACAATAAAAAAACAAGCGATACGGCTCAATAGTGATCGAAACTTTTAAAAACGGAATTTGGATGTCAATAAGTGTATCAAAAGAATGGGTTTATAATGCTGATTGTAAATATATAAATTTTTTTAAGTTTCATATTACTCATCAGAGGGTACGAGCGTGAGAAAATTTAACTAATTTTTTAAAGAGGAGGAGAAAATCCCCTACAAGGGACAGAATTTAAATGAAAATCACACCTTCAGATTCAGCGTAGCAGAAAAACCTATTTCATAGATTTCATGCTCATATCTGCAAAAATCTGCAACTTTGTATTTTTTACTAGAAGAAAAATATACGAATATAGAAGTTAGTTAAGTCAGTAATTTGTAAATTACGTCATAACCAGATTTAGAGACATCCATTTAGCAAATGAAAAGTACAATTCTTACATAAATTTTGCTTACTTATTCAATGACGGTGAACCAAAATAAAAGCTGCATTAATTCAAAAACGTTCAGAAATTAACTAAAAAAAACAAGTTCTTTTAACTGAAAGTAAGGAGCAAAATTAAAACTTAAAACGCACATAAATTCTTCCGCATATGAAAGGGGCTCCTCAACGCCTCGTTCTTTGCGACAAAGTTTGACTCTGTCTCGTTGCTTTATTTTTTCAAACAATAAAAAACTTTAGCGTAAAGAGCGAGGCGTTGAGGAGGGGACAGCCCTTTCATATACGGAATAATTTCTGTTCGTTTTAAGTTTTAATGTCGCTCCTTACTTTCAGTTTAAAAAACTTGTTTTTTATTTATAACATTATAAAAATGAGAATACCAATAAAGGTGCACTGCAGGAGGAAGGTGCACTCTCCCTCTTCGAAACAGCGTTCATGTTTCCTAAGCGTAACAATTGTTTAGTTAACAATCTGATTGATTGTGCTTTGGAACGTTGTCACTAAATGATTACTTCTGGTGTAGTCGTTATTTTATGCTATCCAAGCAAGTCACCAATTCGGACATGTCTTCCTTCTTGTCCTATGCATCAATCTTCCCTAGATTACAATTTTTGCATCTTCTCCATCTTAACATCTGCTACGGTCATGGTTAATAGAATTATCTACGAGATGAATTTGCCTCTCTTCAGCTAGAACTATTTTCCATCCCTTTCGGAAAGGCGATCCATTCAGAACGGAACTGATTTGGAATTTCATGGTATTCACTGTTCCTCGAGATATCAGGCGAAAGATTGATCCTTACCGTAATAACTGGATTAAAAGTTTTAAATGAGTCATACTAGAAATTTTTAAATCTAAGATACTTTTCTCCACTTCAGTTCTTTCGTAGGTTTTTCTTTCTATTTTAATCTCAAGAAAATGGTGCTGAATATTTTCAGTTTTTTTTTAGCGTATAGGCTAAGCGCATTTTAACTCATTCACCAAAAAACGAATTGCCAAGTTTTTATTGAAAAATTATATTTTACAAAGTTATTTAATTACAAGGCCAAATCGAAGGGTGGGTTACCCGGTTTGACCCCGCCCCCCAAAATTTTTGACCGAGTCGAAAATTAGTCGAAAATTAGTAAAACCTTAGTAAAAATTAGTAAAATTAGTCAAAAACCGAGTCGAAAATTAGTAACCCCCCCCCCCCGAACAAAAATCCTGGATCCACTCCTGTTTAATTACCATTACTTACCAACAAATTGACTTTATCTCATTAACCTGACTAAAACTCAAAACTAGTCCTGCTGAAGACTTGTACCTACAGGCATGTACGTAGTATTATATTTCGGAAAAGTCAGTGTTTCGAGGGATATAAATAAAGAAACATGAACCATATGGAAATTTGAGATCGTAAAATGGTAAAAGTCAAGACTTTGGGAGAAAAGACATGGACCCACAACCTCCCTCCCTTTGTACATGACTACTTAATAGCTTCTTTTTTTTACTCTGCACTCTAGAGCCAGTGCTACGGTTATATTTGAATTTGTAGAATTTTTCACACATTAATAATGTTTGAGACGATCTGTAAAACAATGTGAGTTTTTGACTTGTTCTTCCAAATAGCGGATCTAATGGACACACATGGTCCTAATTCAAAATGTGCCCAAGCAAGAAATTAGAAAGCATAAAAGTTGGCAACATCTTTTTAAGGAAATTTTTAAGCGCAGCAAAAAAGGTCCTTATTATTTATTATGTATAATTTAGGTTAAAAAAAAAAAGTTTTTTGTCAATAACCGAACATCACAATAACAAACGTGATCACAAGGAAATGTGTGATTTGCCAAACATCATTTTTTTTTTCTTTTTTTTTTTTTTTTGTTGGATCATACAAAATTAAAATTTTGTTTAATAAAGTTCATCTACCTCAATTTTTACGCTTAAAAATTTATTTATCCAACAATGGTGTTTTTTTTTAATTTTGAAAAAGCAATTTATAATGATGCCAAACTATGTTTTTCAAATCTTAGTAATTCTTTAAATTTAAAAGTCTTCAAAAATATTTCAAGATTTTATGCGAAACTTTGTACTTTTCATACATTTAGAATTACAGGACATTTCTAGTTTTCAAACAGTTCGTGGTAACGAACTGTAAGTAAGAAGCGACCCGGCTCAATGGTAACCGAAACTCTAAAAAACGGGATTTTGATACCAATAGATACATCAAAAGAATCAAATTTTAATTCTGATTTCAAATATATAAGTTTCATTAAATTTAGTCTAACCCATCAAAAGTTACGTACCTGAGAAAATTTGGCTGATTTTCAAAAAAAGGGGGAAAGACCCCCTAAAAGTTATAGGACCTTAATGAAAATCAAACCTTCAGATTTGGCGTATCAGAGAATCGTACTGTGGAAGTTTCAAGCTCATATATGGAAAAACGTGGAATTTTGCCTTTTTTGCAAGCAGAAAGATGCGTGTTTTTTTTTTTTTTGTTTGTTTTTTTTTCTTTTTTTTTACCAGGGGTGATCGTATCGACCCAGTGGTCCTAGAATATCGTGGGAGGAATCATTGGAACGGAAATTGAAAGTTCTAGTGCCCTTTTTAAGCGCTAATGTTTGACTTTCTCACAACTCTATTTTTCTAAACAATAAAAAAACTTTAGCGTAAAGAGCGAGGCGTTGAGGAGGGGACAGCCCCCTTCATATACGGAATAATTTCTGTTCGTTTTAAGTTTTAATGTCGCTCCTTACTTTCAGTTTAAAAAACTTGTTTTTTTTATTTAATTAAAAGGTCCACCTCCCTGGAAACACTTTTACTGATGTACACCCTTCTCCACAAAAAAACACAGTAATTAATCCTCACTAGAGCTTTTGCTTGCTTGATATTCGGAAAAAAATGGAAAATAGTCGGCAAATTAAATAGACCATAAAAGAAATTATAAGATAATATAAATAAAACTCAAGAGCCTTTTTGATTGACGAGAATCGAAATGGTACAAAAGTCATAAATATTCATTTTCAAGGTACTCCAGTTCATTTATACAGCTTACTTATCTTTCTTTTGCTCATGCTATTCTTTGTATTAGTATCTTAGGTGCACAGTTCATATAATTATCCAGTATGATCATTCCCTATCTCACCCATTATAAAAACCCGGACCGGGGTGCGAGTGCTCCGGAGAACGTTTTTGCAGATATAAACATAAGCGAAGTCAGATCTTTTCATGGGTAGACATGTCAGACTGTGATCTAATCGGAAGCAAGTGGAAACCCGCGATCTTTTCATGGGTAGACAAGTCAGACTGTGATCTAATCGAAAACAAGTACTAACCCGCTAATGCAGAAATAAGTGGGAGGAGCTTTTTGTTCGCACCGAGAACGAAGACCAGAAATGATCTGCGATAAGCTTACTGGTATATTCTGTCTACTCTGCTTAGGTGTGTACCTATTCTACTTTTTTTTCTAAACGGTTTGGGTTCAAGAAAAACTCAACGAGAAGCACAAGTCAGGTCAACGTGAAACAACCTTAACTTTGCAACTATACACGGCACAAGGGTTTTTGTCAATTAGATGATATGTTTAAGCGCCGTTCACACTTGAACTTAGCAATTGTTACTTTGGACCAATCAAGGCTGCTGATAAAAGAGGAAACGAATTGTATATAGTGATTATGCCTTGGTATTGATATCTAGCTAAGCATGCGTGTGAATTGGACCTAGGCCATGGGGTGCTACCATTTCGACTACCCGTCACACGCACTAAACGACGTAACATCTAAAGGGAAAATCCATCAGAACCACTAAACGTAATAACATCTAAAAAAATTATAATTTTATATAATATTAATAATTATATAGTAGTTTAGAAACAAAATTCGGATATATATTTGCACATCCGGGGGGTGTGCGTAAAGCATAGCATGTATTACATACGTAACCACACGTAGCCTTGATACCTTTTCCCCCCTAAACCCCAAAAAACTAAAGTTTTAAAATTTTGGATGTTGTGACGGTTGGTGGTTCTGACGAATTTTTTTGTCAATGTTATGATGGATTTTGTACTGCTCCTGACGGTTAGATGTTATGACGCCTTCCCCTAGGTCATTTTTCGTGCAGGTGATCACAATTTATATTAATTTTGGCATAATGTATTTGTAGGAGTCAAAAATACGTCACAATTAAAAGAAAAAGAGGCGAACCATATCTTCTACGTAATGTGGTAAATATAGCCTTTAGCAGGGGCGTAGCTCTAGCATTTTTATGGGGAGGGGGGTAAGAAGGGTCCATATCCAGAGATTCAAGGAACATGGGCTATATAATAATTTTTCTCCACTTTATTGGGGGCAACTGCCCCCCCCCCCACCCAGCGGCGACACTGGCATTTAGAACATGGCAAAATCCTTTGATGCATCGCTGTTTGCGGAAATAGAATAAATGTCAGCAGAAACAGATCTTTTGTAAGGAAATGTTATCTTGGGAACAAACATTGATGAATACTATTACTAAGAACTTTCTGCAGTAACAGACCACCTGAAGCCAACAAACTTCTGCAAGCTCTAGCATAAATGGTGCGACTATGTTTCTGCGCTAATATATTTTTCATTTTGTTTAGCCCTAAACCCTGTGCAAAACACACTGAATAGACCAGATGTGGCTGTTAAAAGATCAATATCGGGTTACATCTTGATAATTAATTTGATATCTAACGGTATATACGGTTTGGTACTATAGCATGCCCCTTCAATTTGCAATATCTGTCCAAGACTATTGCATCAACTATTTAGTGTAGGAATAATCAAACATCATCATCTAAATGCGACATTGGGAGCGACAGATCAAATGATTAAAGGATACCTTGGTATATACCTCTTCAATGGCATAACATAATACCTTTCACATATCTTACAAATACCAGTTCATGATCAAATATTAAGACTTGACTAATGCATACGACAAATACCATTTCGCGCGACTGATCCTTTTTTCACTGATCAACAAGCAATCAGACCATGAATCGGGCTATATGATCATTAAATGTTGATGGAATCTGGGAATATATTCAGAAAATCCCTTATAATCGGAAATGTCTTTTCCTGAAAATTAATGACAGTACGTAAAGACTGCTACTGAATTCGTGTTTGTAAGCTTCATTCAATTGTCTTTGTCAATTTGTATAAAATTAAGACATAAATACAAAGCATGGTGTAAATACTGCTCTGGATAAAAATTCTAAACTTGCTAAAGAATCATTGGTACTTATGTACTATTTGTAACACACGCGAAAAGTGAAATTTGGTTAATGCTAATGAAATAAAACAAAATAGGATAAAAATATAATAGTTTAGAAATTTTTTTGGCTATATTTGCGCATTAGGGGGGGGGAGGTAAGGCATAGCATATGTCAAATACGCAACTTAACCTAACCCAACCTAGGTACCTTTTCCCCCTAAACCCCCAAAAACAATAGTTTAAATATTGTAAACGCAATGACAAACTACGGTTTGCAATTAAATTCTCTATTGAAAAAAATCCGTTTGACTAGTTTCTTAAGCATCTTCCCTATATAATATGGCCCGTGTGTTACAGATAGTACTTAAGTACTGAATCATTTAAGGGGCTAAAACGCTCCCCTTCCACCCCTGAAAATAAAAGAAAATACATTGAAATCTTCTTTACACATGGGCCTAAAAAGGAATACGTCGGTAGCTTGACCTTTTGGAAGGAGATAGGCCCTTCCGAATAGAATTTCTAATTACACCCTTGGTTGTGCTAAACTTCTAACTATAAATCAAAATTGTTTCTCGGCATATGCAAATAAGAAGGGCCTTGGGACCCATACACTCATTCAATATTGTTTATGCGATACTGCTATTATTTTTTACTATTATTATTATTTTTACTATTATTATTATTACTATTACTATTATTTACTATTATTTTTTTTTTTACCATTTTATTTCCATCGTATAAATTCCACATATTCATATTCTAATTCCTAAATGACTGTAAACGATATTTTCCACTTGGCAACTTTGCATAATATGGTAACTTTGCATAATATGGTAACTTGGTAATTTTGCATAAAATTTATTCAAAAACGGAAACAAAGCTATTGACTTTTGGATGCCAAATAATGACTTTTTCTTAATATAAACTTCAGAACTTCATGAACATAAACTTCCTCTTCTTTTTGTCACTTTTCAAGAGATGTCATTTTCAAGTTTTCAAAACAGCTACATAAAAAAAAGGTCATGAAATATTTTAGGAGCAATCTACGTGGTTGCAATCTTTCAAAGCACGTTGTTTAACAAAAGAAAATTTTCCGGAATGAAATTTTTTTTTTATATATATATTTACTTGCATGTAGTTTTTCGATGCTTAAAAATATCTTTAGCATCGACGATCCGGCCAAATAATTTAAATACTAAAATATACTGAAAAATGACGCAATATTTTTAAGTGTGTTCATTATTTGTCATAAGATCAAAAATACTATTAGAGTTAACAAGAAAGAAATAGAGAAAGAACAAATGCAGTTGACTTTTAAAAAAGATAATTAAAAGATAATTTTGGTATTATTATTTTTGATGATCATGTACTAGAAGGGTGTAGTAACAATTCCATAACAAACAAGAATCAACTCACTGAAGGAAGTACCCAACTAAGGATTCCCATGCAACTGAACCCTCGTTGAATTTTTCCCGTTCAATTCAATCCATCCAACTCAACCGTTCAACACAAAGACCCATCTAACAAAACTCTCATGCCAATAAACCCCCGCATAACTTAACCCTACTTTTAAATCACCCAGCCTCCATTTATCTGAAGTATTCAACTCAACTCCTATTAAACTGAAGCCCCACTCAAACTAGCGCCTTTCAGCTCAGCCCTCCTTAAATCAATAATATAATTAAAATCCGTAACTCAGCCCGTTTAGTAGGATGTGATAAAACTTAACTCGAATGATATCGTTTTTATCCATTGGTTAATTCTTATGTAAGGTTGTTTTTTTCTACCTTAAATAATACTATTTGAGTCGCTACAGTTTGATATAACTCTTTTCAGCTTCTGTGGTGCTCAATCTCATATAGAATCAATTATATATTTTTTTTCTTGGTTTTAGTTTTTATTTAATTTTAGGTTTGTTTAAATTTTTTCTTTGTACCTTCACGTCGAAGACGCCTTGTTTTATAAAGGCGAAATATCCGCGTCCCTTTAGTTTATCTTTTCCTTCCATTGGCTTCAGTCCCATTTGTTTCCTTCATCTTGAGATATTTTTTTCTCTTTGTTTTGTTCATACCATTCCCTCCCCCTTCTAAAAATAACAACAATTTATGCTTCTGTCTTATATAATTGAAAGTAGTGAATATTTTCATGCCAAGGGTGAGAACACACTTTTGAATTTAAATGTTACAACAATAGCTGCGACTTCGAATTGCCAGTCAGCGCTACTTCTAAATCCCCGCTACTATCCACACTATAACGCTACTTCTGATATAATAATCGCTACCATCACTATTGCGTCCCAGCCCTCGTCTCCCAAATGTTTAGATATAGTTCTAGGCCTTATACAAAACTTAGATGATCTCGTTCATTTGTATGATTTTTTTGTACTTAGTGAGCTTCATCAGTTATGCCTAAAGCTATTGCCTATTGCCCAGGGCTGCATTCAATAATTAGAAATGCTAGAATACAGTTACGTGGTAAGAACTATTATATTTGGAGAGAACATTGGATGGTAGATCGAATACTATGATTATCTTTCAGATAACAAATTAATCGAAACTAGTGGATTACTCGAAACCTTTACCGCAGAAATCTTAAAAAGCTTGATTTCACTTAAAGCTTAAAACTTGTATCATTATCAAAGCATCAACTGTGACCTTAAGTTCAGGGTATTTTAATAAAAGTTGGAAACTCTGAGCAAAACAAGAGGCAAATTTCGAGTTTCTAATCAGCACTAGTCCATATTCATAGGCCAGTTCAAATGAGCGTTAAATCCAACAAGGGTAGAATTGAATTAAGGTTGAGTTGCATGGGTGTTGAGTTAAATGGAGTTCCGTTAAACGAGTGTTGAGCTGTATGGGGTTGAGTTAAATGAGGTTAATTTAAATGGGGGTTAAAGTGCACAAAGTTCAGTTGAATGAGGGTAAAGTTGAATTGGGTTAATTTGAATAAAGTCGAGTTCGAGGGGGGTTGAGCTGAACGGGGGTTGATTTAAACAGAGTGTTGAGTTAAACGAGGGTTGTGTTAAACGCGGCTTGAGTTAGACGGAGGTCGAATTGAATGACTGTTGAATTTAATAGTTTGAGTTGAACGGGGTTAATTTAAACGGGATTAAGTCACAGGCACACCCAAACTAAAACTAAAACCTTGTCTTGCATTTTTTGCTTCATCAGCCGGTAAGGAGCGTCCTGATCCGTCAAAGTTTGTCAATGGCGTCACACTAATTCGCTGGTAATTTATATTTGCAATTTTTATCAGCATACTTTCATTTATAGAGCCTTCTGGTCCTGGGTTGGTAGCCTCAGCCAGTCACAGGGGAATCTTTGGTTCAACTCCGATGCAAGCAACGATTTGTTGTCCTAAGGTGGCATAATCAACTAAATTAAAAAAACAAATTAAAAACTGGTTGCCTGAAATTTTACTTTTTCTTCTATTATTTTCTTCTATTTTTTCTTCTATTTGAATCAAAAACTACATAAAAAGTCCACTAGAACATGTTTCCTGGCAGAGGAAAATGATGTAAAAATCGCATAGGTGTTTTTGGCCTATTTTGTCAGATCGTAAAAATCTCTTACTAAAAACCTAGAGCATCAGAGCATGTAATTTCCCTCCTTCCCCTTTTTGAAAGGTCCTGCTATATTAGAAAATACCTTTCACGATTTGGGGAATTTACTGAATCATTTGGGTCATTCTGAACAGTCCCAAAATCGCTTTTACTGTATCCCCTTTCTCCATTAATGTACTGAGAGACATTTTTCGCGGGAGAAAAGATTTATATTGTGCAGTATATAGAGCGCTTAAATAGTTGACACTTTATTGCATTGGATCTGATAAAGAACGATTGGAAAAATCCCTTTATTATAAAGTACGTATTTGTGCATCCCAGCCCTGAAAAGTCAGCAATTGTTATTGCTTTTCTGCTACTTGTTAAATATCCAGAACATACTCAAGAAGTGAAAGTAGGTTAATAATAATGAAATATACCAAATATGATGAAAATATAATGCTTCAGTAACAAAATTATGGAAATTATAACAAAGAATCATGGAAATCAGACCGCCCAGAACGCATTATATGAAATACCTAACCTAACCACCTCCATATATTAAATGTTCAATTAAAATATACCTGCACCGTTGTTTATTCACGGAAGAATAAGCTAATTATAACGGATTGGGAGAAAAATACTGGTTTGCTTATATCAAAAAAAGCAAACTTCTTTTTTTGTGTGTGTGTTCCGGATATTTAACAAGTACCGCTTTTCTTATATTATTAGATTTAACCAGAAGAGAAGCCAATTGCACATACCTTGTGTTAGCAACTTCAACCGCTTTTTAATATGACAGAAAACTTTTTCTATATCATGGTTGCAGCGGCAGCTGTATCGTAGTAAAGAGCGAACCAGAGCCCATAGTAATCAAAAGTTGAAAAAGGCGTTTTCAATAAACTGCCTAGTGCAAAAAATTGCCATCTGAAACTGAATCAGGAATGGTAATTATTATTTCGGTTTGTCTTAAAAGTAAAAGTTTATTGCGAAAAGAAATTTCTGGTCATTTTGAAAAAAGCCTCAAACCCCTCGAAAACGGCGTAAGATCAAAATAGAAAGTGTACAATTGGAATCAGCATTGTGGAAAACCTTATTCAGGGAAATTAAAGAGCCCCTCCTTGAACAACAAATAGAATCGCTTTTTTGCATCGGTAGCACTGATCTGTCAGTAGAGGTGACCCTATAACTCCCAGGACTCACCCCTGCTCCCACCTATAACTTTTTTGCACCCCATATATGGGCATAGAGTCCCTAGGGAGAACACGTAGTTAAGGGAGTCAATTACCTCTTTTTTCCAAGGTTTCTTTCTCCAGGTGTGTTTTTTGGCACGCTCTCAGCGAATATTATGATCCAGCAATAGTGTTTGATGTTGTTTCCAAGGCAAATGTCAAGGTCAATGTTGTTGTTGTTGTAAGTGCACGCTCTCAGCGAATGTTATGATCCAGAAATAGTATTTGTTGCTGTTGCTCGAGCTAAATGCTATGAGTTTCCCCGGAAATAGTTAGATCACGTGTTTCCTTCTCAGCCAATCAACGAATCGGATAAATCCCCCTTCTCAACCAATCAGAGGGTTTTTTACATATGGTTTTCCCCGTTACATAACAATTCGCCCTTGAGATTTCGTATATAACGGACATGCAATGTGATTAAATTATCAGAAAGTATTTTGACATAGTTGATACAACAATGGATAAATTTAACTCTTTAGAAGCATTGGCAGCCGCAATTAGTAATGTAAGTGCATTTTTATTTTCAAACGAATTTTCCTTGGACATCCTCCAGTATATTAAGCTAAAACGTAAATATATTCCTTTACCCCCAACCCCCCCCCCCAAACCATACAAGCATCATTATAATCAATGGAAAACATAAAATATATTCTTTTTACCCTAACCCCCTCCCACACTGTTTTACAATCCCAAATTCTCGCAAAAGAAATAATTATCCTTTCGTTAAATTCCTTCCTTCTATTTTTCCAGCTAAAGCGATCACTGACTTCTGTCAATTTTTAATGAAAATGCCGCTCAGTTTTGACACAAGACTCCAATGTGAGGCCTATAATTAGCTATCACCCTTTCCGGTTTACAAACGCGGTCAACGGAACTATTCTTCCGTCAAATTAAAACACAATGATGCAATAATTAAGCTAAGGCCTACACAACCTGTGTGGAAGTAGAGAAACAAGTTATTTTCGAATTAAGGTCTAACAATATCCCCCTTTGTCTTACAACCCCAAATTCTCGCAAAAATAAATACCTTTTCTCTACATTCCTTCCATACATATTTCCAGCTAAATCCCCCCCCCCCCCACTCTAATACAAACATCACTTTGCAATGAAAACGAAAATATATTCTTTTACCATCGAAAGCTAACCACCGCAAAAAGAAATACCTTTTCACAAATTTATTTTTTCTGTGACAATCCTTAGCTATTAACCCGCTATGTTTTGACATAAGCTCTCCGCACAAGCATATAATTACTTTGTCACCCTTTTCCGGTGTGTTCACGTTATCGGTCTAGTCAAAGGGTTTTGTTTTGGCTGTCAAATTAAAACAGTTTTAAGCAAAAAGAGATTGCTGTATATTAAGCTTGTAGTTTCGTAACCTTGTATTTGTCTGAGAGCCGGTGAAAGAGATTATTTTCAAATTAATTTTAACAATATATTTAGAACATTATGTTACAGGGAAGCGGGGTCAAGACCTTGCTTCGCCCCGCGTCGGGGTAAGTAAAGTCGGTACAGTGGGCGGGCAAGGCATTCAAGTCGACCTCCATCAGTGTAAAATGAAAACAAACTATTTCTTCACATTAAAAGTAAAGGCCTTGTATTTGTCGGAGAGGCGGTGAAAGAGATAATTTTCAAATTAAGTTTAACAATATATTTAGAACATTATGTGAAAGGGGGGAGGGGGCAATACATTGCTTCTAACAGCTTCGTTGTAAGTAAATTATGTAAAGGGGGAGGGCAATGCCTTCAATTCTACGGCCATCAGTGTAAAATGAAAACAAACTATTTCTTCGCATTAAAAGTAAGGGTCTTGTATTTGTCGGAGAGCCGGTGAAATAGATTATTTTAAAATTAATTTTAAAAATAAATTTAGAAAATTATGTTAAAGGGAGTAGGGGGCAATACATTGCTTCTAACAGCTTCTTTGTAATTAAATTATGTAAATGGTGATGGCAATTCCTTCAATTCTACCGACATCAGTGTAAAATGAAAACAAACAATTTCTACTCATTAAAAGTAAGGGCCTTGTATTTGTCGGAGAGGCGGTGAAAGAGATTATTTTCAAATTAAGTTTAACAATATATTTAGAACATTATGTGAAAGGGGGGAGGGGGCAATACATTGCTTCTAACAGCTTCTGTGGAAATACCTTATGTAAAACGGGCGGGCAAGTAAGAAGAGAATACTGCAAACATTGTAAAATTAAAACAACATATTTCTTTGAATTATATGTAAGAGCCTGGTGTTTGTCGGAAACGTAACGACCGATATTTATTTCAAATAAAGTTTAAAAATATCTTTGTAAACGTAATTGAAAGGGAGGAGGTGGCAATACATTTCTTATAAAAGCTTCTATGTAAGTAACTTTTTTAAAGGGGGAGGGCAATGCCTTCAATTCTACCGCCATCAGTGTAAAATAAAAACAAACTATTTCTTCGCATTAAAAGTAAGGGCCTTGTATTTGTCGGAGAAGCGGTGAAAGAGATTATTTTCAAATTAAGTATAACAATATATTTAGAAAATTATGTGAAAGGGGGAGGGGGCAATACATTGCTTCTAACAGCTTCGTTGTAAGTAAATTATGTAAAGGGGGATGGCAATGCCTTCAATTCTACCGCCATCAGTGTAAAATGAAAACAAACTATTTCTTCGCATTAAAAGTAAGGGCCTTGTATTTGTCGGAGAAGCGGTGAAAGAGATTATTTTCAAATTAAGTTTAACAATATATTTAGAACATTATGTGAAAGGGGGGGGGCAATACATTGCTTCTAACAGCTTCGTTGTAAGTAAATTATGTAAAGGGGGAAGGCAATAGAATTGCCTTCAATTCTACCGCCATCAGTGTGAAATGAAAACAAACTATTTCTTCGCATTAAAAGTAAGGGCCTTGTATTTGTCGGAGAACCGGTGAAAGAGATCATTTTCAAATTAAGTTTAACAATATATTTAGAACATTATGTGAAAGGGGGGAGGGGGCAATACATTGCTTCTAACAGCTTCGATGTAAGTAAATTATGTAAAGGGGGAGGCAATACATCGCTTCTAACAGCTTTGTTGTAAAGTAAGGGGGGATTTGGTGTGTAGCCGTGTACACCCATTGACAAGAAAACTAATGTGTAAATATATGCATGTTTTTATTTTTTTCAAGCTTTCAATAAAGTTTCTTTTATATTCCCGTGCGTGCATCAATGATTTTTTTTTGGGGCGGGGGTTATAAATTTTAATAGTGACAAAATAGAAAATATAATTGTTTATTACCTTAATTGCTTTTTCGTCATTTAGTGATTTTAGCTATAACATTTGAATAAAAGGTAGTAAGATATGCCTTTTGCTTGAATAAAACGCATGATTAACTCAATGAGAGGATAGACCTAGGGTGGGTTAATTTTCCTAAATTTAGGGGGGAGGGAATATGGGTTTTTTGCTTTGCTAAAATGAGATAAATGCTTTTCTAGACAAAATTATAGTTAATAACTTTCTTTCTATAAAATAAAGGGAATCATTATTTCAATACTAAATTTTTTCTCTTCTTGAAGGACATTTATGATGAATGTGTCCCTCCACCTGAAAAAAGAGCAAGGGAGGATGAGGCTTCTCCTTTCAGACCATCAATTATCAAATACACTGGCCCATCCAACCCCCATATCGGCTATTCAAGACCGACGCTGCCTGCACAAGCCGCAGCCCAATCTATACAAGAATGTTACACCGCCGGCCCGTCCACCTTCCATCATACGTTGCCTGGGCCTTCAAGAACTGCCCCACTTATGCAAGGTCAGGAAGTGGCCCTCCAACATGCACTACCCGGACCTTCGGGCACCCAAGCCCAGACGGATTATGCAAATGTAAGCATTTTTCCTACCTATCTATTTCTTCCAATGTTTTTAGTCTTTTCACTATTTTTCAACCCAATATAAACTTATCTCAGCGGGATATTGACCCCTCACCCCCCAACCATTGTTTTCTCTGCTCCCCCCTCCCTCGGAAATATCTAAATGTAATGTAATTTTTTTGCAAAGAAACTACTCTTTTCTACTATTTGCTATCGCTTCGATATTTCATAGGTGAATATTTTTTTGTAATTTCTATTAATAATCACCGCCTTTAAAACTAAAAAGGCTATTTTTTCTAATCTTTACTATTTTCTCTCTTGCTATCACATATATTTTTAGGCACCTTTGAAACTGAATGCTCTTTTTCACGTAATTTTGAGAGAGAGATTATCCCATCTGTCACATATTGACGTTCTAATTTACACTGAATATTTCTATCGTGCCAAAGATTTTAGTGAGGGGAAAGCGAGTTAACGGTTCTCGACATTTTGAAGTTCAAACTCATTCATCTAACCTCCATAATTAAACTCATGTGTTTACTGAACCTATATGGAATTAGAAATATTTCAACTTTTGAAGGGCATTATGTAAATGCGGACTGGGAAGAGCTGTGGGAGGTGTTGCATGAAGCGCTACGGGCTCAAGAAGCGTCACGGGTCAGGGAAGCGCCACAGGATGCGCTGTGGGCCAGAGAAGCACCACAGGATGCGCTGCGGGCCCGAAAAGCGCCGCATGGGCATGCGCTTCTATGTCATATCTTAGATTATCTTAAGTTGAATTAACCAAATGTTATTAAGCAATAATCTAAATTTTAACAGTAGGGATGATTTGAACACTTTGAAAATAAGCTATTTTTTTCATTTATAGATTGGACGACCATTGGTCCCCTACTCTCCATCCAGTGAAGAAGGGGAGGAACCACCAGCGGAGTTTCAAGACAATGAAACATGGGACGATATAATTGAAGTACCTTTCGATATTGATGAGTTTTTAGCTGATTATATTAATGTAGAAGCTAGCACAGTTGAGCTGGTAGACTTGAGCCCAAACACTTTGCAGCTTTTAGATGATTTCACTGGGAACCCTCCTCTATCCCCCACTGATTACCTACTTCAAGCAGCTGAAGTGGAACAGAGTCCAAATATTTTTGAACAACTTGGGGGAGGGGGTACATCTTTCCCCGATTTTCAATTATCCAACACAATATTAAATAATATAGTTGTTTTCACTGCAACGTTTGGGGATCCCTTCAATACACTTATGGGGGGAAATTTTGTTTTTGATTCTGTAGAGATTGTGCAGGCATCTGTAGATAAAATTCGGGCACGACGGGAGACACAAATTCAGTGGTGGGGAGGGAGGAATTCAATTAAGGTGTCAATTGTTTTAAAGGGTTTTTATTTGAATGAGGGAAAAAGCGAGGTTTACTATCATTTTATACATTCCAAGATGCGCATAATTTATCCAAATTTTGAAAATTTTGATAGAGTTTTTAGTGAGTGGGTTGGGCAAATTATAGCGCATCTCGAGAACTATAATGAAAATGGGAGTGGCTCAGTAGTTTTATTTATTGAAAATTTAACCGTAAATATTTGTAAAATTAAGAAAGATTTTATTTTAAGGGGGGGAGGTGGGCATGAAAGGGATACAGTTTTAAAATATAATCCAGATCTAGTAGGTTGTCGTGGTGTCCAGCGGATCTGTTTTGAAACAGGTCAAATGTGTTTCAGGTATGCTTTCTTCATGTCAGCTTTCCGACTATTGAAAGAAGAAGCCACCAAGAAGAAGTTAGACAACTGGGCTGTACTTGGGAAGGACGGATCCCTTTTCCCAATTGTAAATTTCTCATGTCTAGAGGGATAATATCCATTAACACTACGATCCATAGATTTTTTTGAAAGAGCTAATCCTCATTTAAATATCGGCGTTACTGTGTTTCAGTACGAGACAGAATTTAAAGATGGGACTCGTCTAAAAAGAAGGGGTGGTCTTCCCCGTCCGGGGCCCGTCAGTTGATTTGGTTAAACACTGGGTTTGGTTGTTTTACACACCACCTAATGAACCAAACGCAATTAGTCATTTCAACCCTATCACTGAAATTAGTAGAGTTCTGGCGGAGGGTAAACAGGGGCGAGGGGTATGTTTCCACTGTCCAACATGCCTATCTAGATTTTGGACTGAACTAAAGCTGCCACATCATATGAGACACTGTAGACGGCATGGTTATCAGACAGAAGAAACATTTTCAGGGGATTGGGCCATTCTATGTTTCAAAAATTTCCAAAATACCCTCCTCTAGAGCACAAAAATATCTTTAGACTTCGAAGCTAAGCTAGTGGAGGTAAAAGATCCACAATATACAAACCGTGTCAAAGAACACCTGGCCATTGCAATGTCCTATGCTCATGTGCAAAGAGACAATTCTAACACCATGCGGTTGTTAGAAATAGTTGAGACATTGGATGAGAATGAGTGCATGGTCAAGGCATTGACTAAACTGATTGGCACGGCTAATGGTGCTATTTCTCGTTGAAGAAATACCAATTATCCAATGGTGTGGTCCGCAGAGGATCGTAGCGCTATTAAAAATCAAAAATTTGGTTGGGTTGGTAAGGGGGTGTTTTATGAGGCGGATCAGGGCAATCCCGGCACAAGAGGGGGGAGGGGGAAAGTCAGAGACCATAATCAGTTGTGGCAGGAACTATTCTCTGGGGGTAGTAATTTTAGAGGAGTTGAGCATCAATCGTGTAACTTAAATGTTAGCCAGCAGTTTTTTATCCCAGTTTTTATTCATAACTCCAATTATGACTTAAAATTTATTTTACCGGCACTGGCACGTATGCACAGGGAGGGAGGGGGAGTAGACAGTCCATGGGTGAATAATTCATTTATCTACAACATTATCCCCAAATCAGCCGAGAAGCTATTGCTTCTAGAACTGAAATGCCATGTAGTGGATAATGAGCGTACGTGCTGAAATAAAATCAGGTTTTTAGATTCCTTTAGTTTTTCTCCCAAGTCCTTAAGTCAATTGATTCATGTGCATAAAAACGACAGTTTTAATAGCTTTCCCTTGCTTAAACAGCACTTTTCGCACAGTAAAATGTATGACCTATTGACCTGCAAAGGTATATATACATACGATTATTACTGTTCTGGCGCTCACTTAAGCGAGGAGAACCTACCTCCAACTGAAGCTTTTTACAATTCACTGACCAATCGTGAATGCATAGTCGAGGAGTATTAGTTTGCCAAGAAGGTGTGGTCTAAGGGGGATTGTAAAAATGGGTGGGATTATTGTAGACTGTACTTGGCCAGTGACGTTCTTACTCTATTGGATATAGTCTGTAAGAATACAGACCAGATCTATTCAGAGTTCGGGTTAGGTATAGGATATTATTTTTCTACACCACATTTAGTAATGGATTTAATTTTAAAAATTAGTAGGAGGAAATAGGCCTAATCACTGACGTAGACCAGCACCATTTTGTAGAGCGTTCAATGAGAGGAGGGTATGTTTTTCATTGGGATTGCGTCTTATCAACTGATCCCAGCGGGCAAAGCAATGGTGTAAAGTGAAATATAATGTTCTTGGACAAGAACTCATAGCACCCCTCTACAATGTCCACGTACTCTTAGCCGTTTGAGAACTATCAATGGCTTGAGAATCCTTGTGAGTTCCTTGACATTAACACCATCGAGGACAACGGGCCGCAAGGATGGTTTTTTGAAATTGATGGTCACACTTCGCTGGTGCTTCACGACTCCGTCAAAGATTTTGTCTTTCCCTGTATCAACCGACCAGTGACCAGGGACTCGCTGAGCCCCTACATCCGATCATTGGTTGAGGATATGGGGATGCACTGGACCCCCTCTAAACAGAAACTGATTGCTGATTTGGACCCTAAAGAGAATATCGTTGTTCACCATGTGCTTTTGCACTGGATAGTGAGCAATGGTTTCAAAATCTCTAAAATACACAGGGTCCTACAGTTCAATCAGCGACCTTATTTGAAAACCTTTATCGACACCTTTGTCGATAAACGTTCTAGGGCAAATTCCAAGGTGGAGAAGGAATTGTATAAGCTCATTCTAAATTCAGCGTTTGGCAAAATATGTGAAATCGTACGCAACAGATCTCGCTGCGACGTCGTGACTGACCCTCTAGAGTGTGCAAGAATTATTACCGATCCCAATTTTACATCATTCACGAGCATAGAGGCCGGCATGGTTCTTCTACACAGGCGAAAGCGAAATGTAGTACTGAACAAGAATATAGCAGCCAGTAGTTCAGTACTAGAAATTTCCAAAAACCTCATCTTGTCATTCTTTTACAATGTGTGCAAGGTGCACTGGCCACGGGAGGGGGAGGTTCAAGTTTACTATGGGGATACAGAGTTTCTGCTGTTAAAGGTAAATGGGACTGAAGATTTATTGGTTGATTTGCAAAATTGGGTGCACATCATCTCGCGGATGGATTTCACCAACTGGAATCCATCCCTCTACCCCGAGCTGGTGAAACGTCAAGCCCCCAACCAACTATTAAAATTAAAATCAGAGACGGGGATTGATTTGATATCCAGGGGGTGTTCCCGGGCCCTAAAGTCTATTGCGTTGAAACACATAGTGGGGATGAAAAGAAGACATGTAAAGGGGTGCCTACACATTTTGTAAAGAGCAATTTTAACATGAGCATATACAGAGACTGTGCAGAATGTAGCCTAGTGCCGAGAGCACAGGTGCTTGCAATTTGCTCTCTACAGTATAGAAATTATACCATGAGAGTAGAAAAGAATACAATGTCGTGTATATCTAACAAGGTCTATGTGCTCTAGAATGATGTGAGAGTCCTACCTCATGGTCACTACCGTACTTAAGACCGAGTTGAATGCGTAGACTATCGTAATCAACTTGGTCTGGATAAATTAACCTAACCACCACCAATCAACCTTTCATAAATTAACCTAACCAACTAATCTAACCCAAGCACTAACCACCACCACTAACCCATCCACTAACCCGTAGCAGTGACGACAACTATTCTTTTTCCATCGCGGCTCCCGGGGGGGTGGGGGACCCTTCCCGCGACCGACTCCCGGGGGGTGGGGAGCCCTACCTTTAAATTCACTATAATGTTCAACTGTGCTAGTTCCAAGTGTATTTTGTTGTACAGAAAAGTGTTGTACAAAAGGTGTTGTACAGAAAAGTGTTGTACAGAAAAGTGTTTAAAGACAATAAGTGCTTTAAAAGATGTTATTGTTGTACAGAAAAGTGTTGTACAGAAAGGTGCTGTAGATGGACAAAGGTGTTGTACAGAAAAGTGTTGTACAAAAAGTGCTGTAGATGGACAAAAGTCTTTAAAGACAAAAAGTGTTATCATTGTTCATGTTGAACAAATAGAGTTTTCATTTTGACCACCATAAAATTTTGTGTCAACTGTTCTTGTTGAACAAGTGTTATCATTATTCATGTTGAACAAGTGTTATCATATTGCTGTAATAAATGTTGCCATGAAATATTGTTTTTGTTGTTCTTGAATAGATAGATCTACGGGAAAATTACTACTTATTCATTGGGCACATATGATTTATAGTTAGTCATAGTCCGACTGTTGTCAACAGCATGTATCAATTTAAAACACCCTTCAGATCGTTTCTGTGTGGACCCTCAATGTCGGGTAAAACAATACTTTTAGCTATAAACTAAACCTGAACACTAATCTAAACACTAATCTAAAACTAAACTAAAACCAAACTAAGCTACTGCATTAAAACTCTAACTAAACCTCTTTAGCAAACTGTAGCTAAACTGAAACTATAATCTAAAAATAAAATAAAACGAAACTAAAAATCTAAAAGAAAACTAAAACTCTAATCTAAAACTAAACTAAAACTAAACTAAAAATCTAGACTAAACTAAACCAAAACTAATTAAAAATCTAAACTATAAATCTAACTAAAACTCTTAACTACTAAACTAAGTAAGACTCTAAACAAAAACTAAACTACTAAACTAACTAAAACTCTAAACTACTAAACTAACTAAATCTAAACTAATAAACTAACTAAAATCTAAACTACTAAACTAACTAAAAATTCTACACTAAAAATAACTAAAATCTAAACTACTAAACTAACTGAAAATCTAGCTAAAACTCTAAAATAAAAATAAATGTTAAACTAAAACTGAACAATAATCTAAAAATAAAATAAAATAAACTTGAAATCTAACTAAAAATCTAAAAGAAAACTAAAAATTAAACTAAAACTAAACTAGAACTAAACTAAAAATCTAAACTAAAATAAAACTAAACTAAACTACTAAACTAACTAATAATTTAAACTGTCTAACTAACTAAGACTAAACTCTAAACTCTAAACTACTAAACTAACTAAAAATCTAAACTAAACTAAAACTAAACTAAACGAACTAAAAATCTAAACTAAAACTCTAACAAAAACTCTCACTAAACTAAAACTCTAAACTAAAACTAAACTAACTAATACTAAACTAAAAAACTATACTACTAAATTAACTAAAATCTAAACTACTAAACTAAAAATCTAAACTAACTATGATCTAAAATTTTTAACTAAAATTCTAAACTGAAACTAAGCACTAATCTAAGAGTAAAAAAAATTAAACTGAAAATATAAATAAAAATCTAAGATAAAACTAAAAATTAAACAAAAAATAAAATAAAAAACTAAAAATAAACTCTAACATTTTAAATTAACTAAAATTCTAAACTAAAACTGAACACTAAACTCTAGACTACTAAACTAACTAAAAATCTAAACTAAACTAAAACTAAACTAAACGAACTAAAAATCTAAACTAAAACTCTAACAAAAACTCTCGCTAAACTAAAACTCTAAACTAAAACTAAACTAACTAATACTAAACTAAAAAACTAAACTACTAAATTTATTAAAATCTAAACTACTAAACTAAAAATCTAAACTAACTATGATCTAAACTTTTAAACTAACTAAAATTCTAAACTAAAACTAAACACTAATCTAAAAGTAAAATAAATTAAACTTAAAATCTAACTAAAAATCTAAAAGAAAACTAAACATTAAACTAAAACTAAACTAAAAAACTAAAACTAAACTCTAAACTTTTAAACTAACTAAAATTCTAAACTAAAACTGAACACTAACCTAAAACAAAACTAAATTAAACTGAAAATCTAGCTAAATCTCTAAAATAAAACTAAACGTAAACTAAAAATAAAATTAAATACTAAAATAAAATTAAACTGTATCTAAAAACTTTAAACTAAAACTGAACTAAAACTAAACGAAATATAAACTATAACACTAAACTAAAACTAAACTAGAACTAAACTAAAATCTACACTAAACTAAAACTAAACTAAACTACTAAACTAACTAAAATCTAAACTGTCTAACTAACTAAAACTAAACTCTAAACTCAAAACTACTAAACTAACTAAAAATCTAAACTATAACTCTAAATAAAAATAAACTCTAAACTCTAAACTACTAAACTAACTAAAAATCTAAACTATAACTCTAACTAAAACTCTAATATAAAACTAAACTAACTAAAACTAAACTAACTAAAATATAACTACTAAACTAACTAAAATCTAAACTATTAAACCAACAAAAAATTCTACACTAAAAATTAACACTAATCTAAAACTAAACTAAATTAAAGTGAGAATCTAACTAAAACTCTAAAATAAAACTAAACGTAAACTAAAAGTAAAATTAACTACTAAACTAAAACTAAACTCTAAACTTTTAAACTAACTAAAATTATAAACTAAAACTTAAAACTAAACTAAAACTAAACTAGAACTAAACTAAACGAACTAAAAATCTAAACTATAACTATAACTAAAACTCTAATCTAAAACTAAACTAACTAAAACTAAACTAATTAAAATCTAACTACTAAACCAACTAAGATCTAAACTACTAAACTAACAAAAAATTCTACACTAAAAATAAACAATAATCTAAAACTAAACTAAATTAAACTGATAATCTAACTAAAACTAAAATAAAACTAAACGTAAACTAAAATTAAACTTAACTGCTAAACTAAACCTAAACTCTAAACTTTTAAACTAACTAAAATTCAAAACTAAAACTGAACACTAAACTAAAACTAAACTAGAACTAAACTAAACGAACTAAAAATCTAAACTATAACTCTAACTAAAACTCTAGATAAAATAAAATTCTTAACTAAAACTAAACTAACTAATACTAAACTAACAAACTAAACTCCTAAACTAACTAAATCTAAACTAATAAACTAACTAAAATCTAAACTACTAAACTAACTAAAAATTCTACACTAAAACTAACTAAAATCTAAACTACTAAGCTAACTGAAAATCTAGCTAAAACTCTAAAATAAAACTAAACGTTAAACTAAAACTAAACACTAATCTAAAACTAAAATAAATTAAACTGAAAATCTAACTAAAAATCTAAAAGAAAACCAAATATTAAACTAAAACTAAACTAAAACTAAACTAAACTGCTAAATTAAAACTTTAACTAAAAATATAAATTACAACACTAAACTAAAACTAAACTAGAACTAAACTAAAAATCTAAACTAAACTAAAACTAAACAACTAAACTAACTAAAAATTTAAACTGTCTAACTAACTAAAACTAAACTCTAAACTCTAAACTACTAAACTAACTAAAAATCTAAACTAAACTAAAACTAAACTAAACGAACTAAAAATCTAAACTAAAACTCTAACAAAAACTCTAGCTAAACTAAAACTCTAAACTAAAACTAAACTAACTAAAATCTAACTACTAAACTAACTGAAAATCTAGCTAAAACTCTAAAATAAAACTAAACGTTAAACTAAAACTAAACACTAATCTAAAACTAAAATAAATTAAACTGAAAATCTAACTAAAAATCTAAAAGAAAACTAAACATTAAACTAAAACTAAACTAAAACTAAAATAAACTGATAAATTAAAACTCTAACTAAAAATATAAATTACAACACTAAACTACAACTAAACTACAACTAAACTAAAAATCTAAACTAAACTAAAACTAAACTAATAAAATAACTAAAAATTTAAACTGTCTAACTAACTAAAACTAAACTCTAAACTCTAAATTACTAAACTAAATAAAAATATAAACTAAACTAAAACTAAACTAAGCGAACTAAAAATCTAAACTAAAACTCTAACAAAAACTCTAGCTAAACTAAAACTCTAAGCTAAAACTAAACTAGCTAAAATCTAAATACTAAACTAACTCAGATCTAAACTACTAAACTAAAAAAAAATTCTACACTAAAATAAACACTAATCTAAAACTAAACTAAATTAAAGTGAGAATCTAACTAAAACTCTAAAATAAAACTAAACGTAAACTAAAAGAAAACTTAACTACTAAAATAAAACTAAACTTTTAAACTAAAAAAAAATCTAATCTAAAACTGAACAATTAAATAAAACTTCACTTGGACTAAACTAAAATAACTAAAAATATATACAATAACTCTAACCAACACTCTATATAAAATAAAATTATAAACTGAAACTAAACTAAATCATAATAAACTAAAAAACTAGACTACTAAACTAACTAAATATAAACTAATAAAATAACTAAAATCTAAACTATTAAACTATCTAAAAATTCTACACTAAAACTAACTAAAATCTAAACTACTAAACTAACTGAAAATCTAGCTAAAACTATAAAATAAAACTAAACGTTAAACTAAAACTAAACACTAATCTAAAACTAAAATAAATTAAACTGAAAATGTAACTAAAAATCTAAAAGAAAACTAAATATTAAACTAAAAATAAACTAAAACTAAAATAAACTGCTAAATTAAAACTATAACTAAAAATATAAATTATAACACTAAACTAAAACTAAACTAGAACTAAACTAAAAATATAAACTAAACTAAAACTAAACTACTAAACTAACTAAAAATTTAAACTGTCTAACTAACTAAAACTAAACTCTAAACTCTAAACTACTAAACTAACTAAAATCTAAACTAAACTAAAACTAAACTAAACGAACTAAAAATCTAAACTAAAACTCTAACAAAAACTCTTGCTAAACAAAAACTCTATACTAAAACTAATCTAGCTAAGACTAAACTAGAAATAAAGTGAATAAATAAACTGAAAATAAACTAAAAATCTAAACTACTAAACTAACTAAGATCTAAACTTTTAAACTAACTAAAATTATAAACTAAAACTAAACACTAATCTAAAAATAAAATAAATTAAACTGAAAATCTAAACTAGAGAATTACAATAAAACTAAACGTTAAACTAAAACTAAACTAAAAATCAAAACTACTAAACTAACTAAAATCTAAACTAAACTAAAACTAAACTAAACTAGAACTCTAACAAAAACTCTAAGCTATGACTCTAACTAAAACTCTAAGCTCATAGCTAACTAAACTAAAAATAAAGGTAATAAATAAACTTAAAATAAACTAAAATCTAAACTAAAACTAAACATTAAACTAAAACTAAACTAAAAATCTAAACTAAACTAAACTAAACTGCTAAATTAAAACTCTAACTAAAACTCTTTAGTAAAACTCTAGCTAAACAAAAACTCTAAACTAAACACTAATCTAAAACTAAAATAAATAAACTTAAAATAAACTAAAATCTAAACTAAAACTCTAAAATAAAATTAAACATTAAACTAAACTAAACTAAAAATCTAAACTAAACCAAACTGAAACTAAACTAAAATAAAGGTAATAAATAAACTTAAAATAAACTAAAAATCTAAACTACTAAACTAACTAAGATCTAAACTTTTAAACTAACTAAAATTCTAAACTAAAACTAAACACTAATCTAAAACTAAAATAAATTAAACCGAAAATCTAAACTAGAACATTAAAATAAAACTAAACATTAAACTAACACTAAACTAAAAATCAAAGCTACTAAAATAACTAAAATCTAAACTAAACCATAACTAAACTAAACTAGAACTCTAACAAAAACTCTAAGCTATGACTCTAAGCTAAGACTCTAAACTCATAGCTAACTAAACTAAACTAAAAATAAAGTTAATAAATAAACTTAAAATAAACTAAAAATCTAAACTAAAACTAAACATTAAACTAAAACTAAACTAAAAATCTAAACTAAACTAAACTAAACTGCTAAATTAAAACTCTAACTAAAACTCTTTAGTAAAACTCTAGCTAAACAAAAACTCTAAACTAAAACTAAACTAGCTAAGACTAAACTAGAAATAAAGGTAATAAATAAACTTAAAATAAACTAAAAATCTAAACTAAAACTCTAAAATAAAATTAAACATTAAACTAAAACTAAACTAAAAATCTAAACTAAACCAAACTGAAACTAAACTAAAATAAAGGTAATAAAAAAAAACTTAAAATAAACTAAAAATCTAAACTAAATAGGTAATAAAATAATAAACTAAAAATCTAAACTAACCCAACCTGCAATCCTCTTTTTCTCCTATTTCCGCCCCCCCCCTGATTGACTTAGAAGGAGATGTAAGCAAGCCCTCTGATTGGCTGAGAAGGGTGATCTAACTGTTTCCGGGAAGCTCATAGCATTTGGCTCGAGCAACAACAACAAATACTATTTCTGGATCATAATATTCACTGAGAGCGTGCACAACAACAACAACATTGACCTTGACATTTGCCTCGGAAACAACAACAAATACTATTTCTGGATCATAATATTCGCTGAGAGCGTGCCAAAAACACACCTGGAGAAAGAAACCTTGGAAAAAAGAGGTAATTGACTCTCTTAACCACGTGTTCTCCCTAGGGACTCTATGCCCATATATGGGGTGCAAAAAAGTTATAGGTGGCAGCAGGGGTGAGTCCTGGGAGTTATAGGGTCACCTCTACTTCTGTCTCCCCTTTTTCTTTTTTCTAGCAGGGCTAGGGGGTGGCCAGAGCATCATAGAGAGATGTGTAATAGCTTATTAGAAAGGGAATTGAATTTGTAAGTGCCCTTTCTGAGGGATCAAAAAGATTTGAGGGCAGCTTGCCCCCTCCCTATAGGCCCCTCCCTCCGAAGCAGTCCTATAAAAATTTCGAGATAGCCATTTTGTTCAACATAGTTCAAAGACCCAATATCTATGGTTTTAGTGATGATATGACCCTCCATAGTTCCTGGGGAAGGGTTGTATGTGGTATCGAGCGTATCGATATCGCGAGTGTCGGTATCGGGCGTATTAGTATCGCATGGATCGTATCGGGAATATCGGTATCGGTATCCGGTGTTTTTTTCAGTCATTTTCTAGGCTAATTTTGTAAAGCATGTCATGGTTGCAGTAGTATCTGCAACCTAGTACAGGTTGAACCATAGCCTATAGTAACCAAATGTAACCAAAATATCCATAGTAATCAAAAATACGTTTTGAAATAAACTGCCTAGTGAAAAAAAATTGCCATCTGGCACTGACTCAGGAATGGTAACTATTATTTCGGTTTGTCTTGAATGTAAAAGTTTATTGGAAAAAAAAAATTATGGTGATTTCGAAAAAAAGCCTCAGACTCCTCGAAAATGATGTCAGATGCAAATGAAAAGTGTACAATTGGAATCAGCATGGTTGAAAACCCATTACAGGGAAATTACAATCCCCCTCCTCTAACAACAAGGAAAATCTTTTTTGAATCGGTAGCACTGATCTGAATCCCCCTTTTTTTCCAACAGGCCTAGCGGTCTGTTTACCTACTGGGTCATTGGTGCTTTACTGAAAACAAATTTTATTGAAAGTATTTTCTTTTGTACTTAATATTGAAAATAAACATTAAAATAATTGTAAAATTTTGAACTGATGAGCTTTCAACAATTAATATCATTATACATCAAATTTTCAGTTTAATTTATTAGTTCTTTCTAATGTTGTTCAAGACGAATATAGTTTCACTACAAACAAGAGTTTGGATACTTCCCCCTTCCTTAACTGTAAAAAAAAACAAAAGCCTACTGCGTCATTGGTGCTTCACTGAAAACAAATTATAGTACAAATATTTTCTTTTCCAGTTCTTACGGCAGCATTGAAAATAAAAATAAAATTAGA
This sequence comes from Artemia sp. Qi Xiang Cuo, assembly GCF_049724085.1. Taxonomy (NCBI): domain Eukaryota; kingdom Metazoa; phylum Arthropoda; class Branchiopoda; order Anostraca; family Artemiidae; genus Artemia; species Artemia sp. Qi Xiang Cuo. The sequence continues at coordinate 5,486,744 of NC_142799.1, forward strand.
GTGAAATAAATTCTTGAACTGATGAATCTTTCAATAAATAATATCATTATATATCATATATCCAATTTGGTGTTGTCTATACTTTCCAAGACTGTTCAAGATGCATATAGTTTTCAGTAAAGTGCCAATGACGCAGTAGGTTTTAGACTTTTACAGTGAGAGAAGGAGGCGATACCCAACAGTAGAATGTATCTATTGAATTCTAGCACTGCTATAGCCACTACTCTTTTCTTCCTTATTCGTTTAATATCATGAAGAAGGTTTAACGGCGATTCCGTAGATATGATAGTTTGAATTCTATGGAAGCTCTTCACCTTTTCAAAGAGAGTGAAAAAAAAGGGTTAAAGTGATTAGCAATTACGAGCGGGGATTCCCCGCCTGTTCCTAAACATTGCAAAAAAGATAGTCAAATTGCGTATTTAGGAATGGTTTTTTAGGGAAAGCTGTCAAACATCCAATTTGCAAATACTTCAATGTGTTGTCAATTTAAAATAGTTTAGAAATAAAAAAAAATTAACAAAAAATGTCTGAAAAGTGTTTTGGGGGAGATGGGGTGATTGTGTACTGTATTCTGAGGGCAGGGCAGGGGAGGGGGGGGTCAATTTTGGAGGGAAAACCAAAAATACTCAGAATAGAAAAAAACAGGGATCTGCCTCAAGGGGAAGGCTCAGAGGCCCTTCGTTCCCCCATTTCTGCGGGCAGGGGGAGGGGGGGTCAATTTTGGAGGGAAAACCAAAAATTCTCAGAATCGAAAATAAACGGGATCTGCCTCAAGGGCAAGGCTCAGAAGCCCTTCGTTCCCCCATTTCTGAGAGCAGGGGAGGGTGGATTTCTTTCGTTGAAATGCAAGAGTTGGAATATTTCAGTAGTGTTTTGTTGTGCTTTACCTTGTCACAGTTACATTCTCTTAATTTTTCAATGTTCATTTTGAATTTCTTTCGTTTAAATGCAGGAGTTGGAATATTTCAGTAGTGACTTGTTGTGCTTTACCTTGTCACAGTTACATTCTGTTGATTTTCATTGTTCATTTTGAATTTCTTCATTGAAATGCAAGAGTTGGAATATTTCAGTAGTGTCTTGTCGTGGTTTACCTTGTCACAGCTACATTCTCATGATTTTTCAAAGTTCATTTTGGATTTCTTTCGTTGAAATGCAAGAGTTGGAATATTTCAAAAGTGACTTGTTGTGCTTAACCTTATCACAGTTACATTCTCTTAATTTTTCGAAGTTCATTTTGAATTTCTGTCGTGAAATGCAAGAGTTGGAATATTTCAGTAGTGTTTTGTTGTGCTTTACCTTGTAATAGTTTCATTATGTTTATTTTAATATTTAATTTTTTATTTCATTAATTGAAATTCAATAGTTGTAATTTTTAAGTAGTTTTTTTTTGTGCTTTAACTTGTCACAGTTACATTCTCTTAATTTTTCAAAGTTCATTTTGGATTTCTTTCGTTAAATGCAAGAATTGAAATATTTCAGTAGTGTCTTGTCTTGGTTTACCTTGTCACAGCTACATTCTCATGATTTTTCAAGGTCCATTTTAGATATCTTTCGTTGAAATGCAAGAGTTGGAATATTTCAGTAGTGAGTTGTTTTGCTTTACCTTGTCACAGTTAAATTCTCTTAATTTTTCGAAGTTCATTTTGAATTTCTGTCGTGAAATGCAAGAGTTGGAATATTTCAGTAGTGTTTTTTGTGCTTTACCTTGTCAAGGTTAAATTCTGTTGATTTTCATAGTTAATTTTTTATTTATTTCATTTAAATGCAAGAGTTGGAATATTTCAGTAGTGTTTTGTTGTGCTTTACCTTGTCACAGTTACATTCTCTTTATTTTTCAAAGTTCATTTTGAATTTCTTTCGTGAAATGCAAGAATCGGAATATTTCAGTAGTGTCTTGTCTTGGTTTACCTTGTCACAGCTACATTCTCATGATTTTTCAAAGATCATTTTGGATTTCCTTCGTTGAAATGCAAGAGTTGGAATATTTCAGTAGTGACTTGTTGTACTTTACCTTGTCTCAGTTACATTTTCTTTATTTTTCGAAGTTCATTTTGAATTTCTGTCGTGAAATGCAAGAGTTGGAATATTTCAGTAGTGTTTTGTTGTGCTTTACCTTATCACAGTTACATTATGTTGATTTTAATAGTTAATTTGGAATTTCTTTCGTTGAAATGCAAGAGTTGGAATATTTCAGTAGTGTTTTGTTGTGCTTTACCTTGTCACAGTTACATTCTCTTAATTTTTCAAAGTTCATTTTGAATTTCTTTCGTGAAAT